>NW_020885290.1:20466-23305 GCF_003945725.1 Corapipo altera
AACCTAAACCTAACCCTAACCCTAACCCTAACCCTAACCCTAACCCTAATCCTAACCCTAACCCTAACCCTAAGCCTAACTCTACCCTAACCATAAACCCTAACCCTAAACCATACCCTGACCCTAACCCTAAGCCTAAGCCTAATGCTAACCCTAACCCTAACCCTAATCCTAACCCTAACCCTAACCCCTAACCTAAACCTAACCCTAATCCTAATCCTAAACCTAACCCTTTCCCTAATCCTAACCGTAACCCTAACCCTAAGCCTAACTCTACCCTAACCATAAACCCTACCCCTAAACCTAACCCTAACCCTAACCCTAAATCCTAACGCTAAACCCTAACCGTAACCTTAAACCCTAACCCTAACCCCTAACCCTAAACCTAAACTTAACCCAAACCCTAACCCTTATTCCCAGGTAAGAAAGCCTTCAAGCTTCGGCTTTGCAGTGCACTTGGTAGGCCAGGCTGGGCACTTATGGGCAGCAAGAGCTTTCTGTGCTGGCACCTTTGGTGCAGGAGGAATCTTTGTCCCTATGCAATTTGGGGATTCCAGCTGGCACTTGAGAGGTAGGGCTGAAACAGAAAACAACAGCTGTTATCCCTAGGAAAGAAAGACTGGAAGCTTTTGCTTTGTGCTGCGGCTGGTGTGTCATTCTGGGCACTTCATGAGGAGCAAGAGCTTTCTGTGCTGGCACCTTTGGTATGGAAATAATCTTCGTCCGTATGCAATTTTGAGACTAGGGTTGGAAGTTGGGAGGGAAGGTTGAAAACAGGAAACAACAGCCCCTATCCAAAGGAGAGAAAGCCGGGAAGCTTTGGCTTTGTGGTGCAATTGGTTTGTCATTCTGGGCACTCCATGGGTAGCAAGAGCTTTCTGTGCTGGCACCTTTGGTGTGGGAGGAATCTTTGTTTGTATGCAATTTTGGGAGTCGGGTTGCCAGTTGGGAGGCAGGTCTGAAAACAGGAAATAAAAGCACTTTTCCCCAGAAAAGAAAGTCTGGAAGCTTTGGCTTCGTGGTGCAGCTGGTGTGTCATTCTGGGCACTCAATGACCAGCAAGAACTTTTTGTGCCAGCACCTTTTGTGAGGGAGGAATCTTTGTCCATATGTAATTTTGGGAGTCAGGCTGGCAGTTAGAAGGGAGGGTTGAAAACAAAAAACAACAGCCCTTATCGCCAGGAAAGAAAGCCTGGAAGCTTTAGCTTTCTGGTGCAGTTTGTGTGTCAGCCTGGGCACTCAATGAGCAGCAAGAGCTTTCTGTGCTGGCACCTTTGTTCTGGGAGGAATCTTTCTACGTATGTAATTTTTGGAGTCGGGCTGGCAGCTGGGAGGCAGATCTGAAAACAGGAAACAACAGCCCTGTTGATAGTATCTTAGATGATGCAGGACATAACATACTGCTTCAGGCCTGCTTGCACAATCCGGCCTGCGTGTCGGACGGCAGGGACCTGTGTTTTCCAGCAGCAGATGTGTGTCCTTGAGCAGCAATCAGAAAGCTGCATAGAGGAAAACAAGGAAGGAGGATGTTATCCAGGCTGTGAGAAACCAGAAGACTGCGGGGCCTGGAAATGTGCCTTGGCTAGTAGAGCCAATAAAGTTATAGATATAACGTGTAAAAATGAATGTAACCAATAGAAAGTTAGAATAGAGTGTGTGAACCCTGTAGGACCCTTGATAATGTGTGTATTTTTGGAATAAAGTTAGAGCATTGACTGTACCTCCATGAGGATGTGTCTTTGACTCTGGAGCTCCTTTTCGCATCTTCTCGTTTTACAGCCCTTATCCCCAGGAAAGAAAGCATGGAAGCTCTGGCTTTGTGATGCAGTTGGTTTGTAAGGCTGGGAACTCCATCAGCAGCAAGAGCTTTCTGTGCTGGCACCTTTGCTGTGGGAGGAATCTTTGCCCATATGCAATTTTGGAAGTCGGGCTGGCAGTTGGGAGGCAGGTCTGAAAACAGGAAGCTACAGCTCTTATCCTCAGGAAAGAAAGCCTGTAAGCTTTGACTTTGTGGTGCAGTCGGTGTGTCAGCCTGGGCATTCCATGAGCAGCAAGAGTTTTCTGTTCTGGTACCCACTGATGTGGGAGGAATCTTTGTCTGCATGCAATTTTGGGATTCTGGCTGGCAGTTGCGAAGGAGGGCTGAAAACAGGAAATAACAGCACTTTTCCCCAGGAAAGAAAGACTAGAAGGTTTGGTTTTGTGGTGCAGTTGGTGGGCCAGGCTGGGCACGCCATGGGCAGCAAGAGGTTTTTGTGTTGGCACCTTTGTTCTGGGAGGAATCTTTCTCCGTATGTAATTTTTAGAGTCGGGCTGGTAGTTGGGAGGCAGATCTGAAAACAGGAAACAACAGCCCTTATCCCCAGGACAGAAAGCATGGAAGCTCTGGCTTTGTGGTGCGATTGGTTTGTCAGCTTGGGGACTCCATTGGCAGCAAGAGCTTTCTGTGCTGGCACCTTAGCTGTGGGAGGAATCTTTGTTTGTATGGAATTTTGGGAGTCGGGCTGGCAGTAGGGAGGCAGGGCTGAAAACAGGCAACAACAGCCCCTATCCAAAGGAAAGAAAGCCTGGAAGCTTTAGCTTTCTGGTGCAGTTGGTTTGTAAATCTGGAGACTCCTTTGGCAGGAAGAGCTTTCTGTGTTAGTACCTTTGGTGTGGGAGGAATCTTCATCCATATGCAATTTTGAGACTAGGGTTGGAAGTTGGGAAGCAGGGCTGAAAACAGGAATCAACAGCCCTTATCCCCAGAAAAGAAAGCCTGGAAGCTTTGGCTTTGTGGTGCAGTTTGTGTGTCAGCCTGGGCACTCAATGACCAGCAAGAGCTTTCTGTGCTGGCACC
>NW_020885291.1:0-23289 GCF_003945725.1 Corapipo altera
CACCCCTGTGTCCCCAGAAGCCCCTGCGGTGCCTGAGGGACCCCCCCGTGCCCCCCAGCCCCTCTCCCGCACCCCCACCCCCGGGACTGTGCCGAGGAGCAGCGGAATGGGCCGGGCCCGTCGCGGGAGACCCTCGTGTTCCTCGGAGGGGACCCGGCCCGGCCCCTCAGGGTCTTCTGTGACATGGAGACGGACGGCGGTGGCTGGCTGGTGAGACTGGGGGCACCGGGAGGGGCTGGGGGACTTCTACAGGGGGCTGGGGGGGGATATAGGGAGTTCTGTGGGAGCAATGAGGGTCTTTGGGGGCAATGGGGGCGTTTGGGGGTGACAGAGGAGCACAGGGGCACTGGAAAGGGGCTGGGGGGCTTCCATAGGGTGCTTCACAGATGCTTATGGGAGGAAACCAGGGTCCTAGGGGACAACAGAGAGTTCTGAAGCAGGATTAGGGGGCCTTAGAGGGCACTGGGAGGGGACTGGGAGGTTTTGGTGAGGATCTGGGGGACACTGGAAGAGAGACTGGGGGGCACTGGGAGGGGCTGGGAAGCTTCTCCAGGGGTTTCTGAGGAGTATTACAAGAGGCCATAGTGTCACTGGGGGGGTCTGGGGTGGAACTGGGGGCCCCTGGGTGGATTTTGGGGTGCCCCTGACCACCCCCCCAGGTGTTCCAGCGCCGCCAGGATGGGGGCACCGATTTCTGGCGGGGGTGGGAGTCGTACGCCCGCGGCTTCGGCAACGTCAGCGGCGAGTTCTGGCTCGGTGAGGGGGGGGGGGGGGGAGTCGGGGGGGTCCGGGGGGGGTTTGGTGAGGTCTGGGAGGGTTTGAGGGTCCCCCGGGGCTTGGAGGGTCCTGGGGGGCTTTGAGGGAACCCGGAAATTCCAGGGGACACGGAAGAAAGCAACCTACAGGGGCACTCCGGGATTTGGGGAGGAGACTTTGAGGAGACCCAGCACCTGAGGGGGCACAGGGGGAACTCGGGTGGGCTCCAGCAGCTGCAGGGTGTCCAGGGAGGCCTCGGGGGATCTAAGGGTGGTCCGGGTGGTCCCCAGGAGTTGGGAGGGTGTCTTGGATGGTTTTCGGGGCACGGAGAATGAGGCGCTGACTTGGGAATGGAGGGGGGGATCTGGGGGAGGAATTCGGGGGGTCCCCAGGGGTTCGAGGGGTGCCGGACGGTTTTGGGGCGCAGGGAACGAAGCGCTGCACGCGCTGACGGCCGGGACCCCCACGGAGCTGCGCGTGGACCTGCGGACCCCTCGCGACTCCGCCTTCGCGCACTATCGCGACTTCGCCGTCGGCGGCGCCGAGGAGCGATATCGACTCCGAGTCGGGACCTTCAGCGGCACCGCCGGTGCGGGGCGGGGGGGCTGTGGGCTTGGGGGATCCCTGCTGGGCTTTCGGGGGTCCCTGCTGGGCTTTGGGGGATCCCTGCTGGGCTTTGGTGGGTCTCTGGGATGTTTTGCTGTTCCTGGAGGGTTTGGGGGTCCCTGGTGGATTTTTTGTGTCCCTGATGGGATTTGGGGTTCCTCTGGGTCCCTGATGGGTTGTGGGGGTCCCTGGTGGATTTTTGCTGGGGCTTTTAGGGGTGCCTGGTGGATTTGGTATCCCTGACAAGTTTTGGAGTTTGGAGGGGTCCCTGGGGGGGGTGTCTCTGTGGGGTTTTGGGGTCCCTGGGGGTGCTGACACTCCCTCCCGCAGGGGACGCCCTCTCCTACCATTCGGGCAGCCCCTTCTCGACACGGGACCGGGACCCCCGGGACCCTCGGGGCCCCCGAGAGCCCCCGGGGCACCCCCGGCCTCCCCACTGTGCTGTGGCCTATGGAGGGGCCTGGTGGTACCGGAACTGCCACTATGCCAACCTGAACGGGCGCTACGGGGCCACCCGGGACCACCAGGTACAGGGGGCTGGGGCGTAAGGGGAGATTTGGGGGCATGGGGGGGATCCCTGAGGGTCTATAGGGGTCTGTGGGCATTCTGTGGGAGTCTTTGAGGGTCTAGATGGTCAAGGCCTACAGGGGTCTGTGGGAGTCTATAGGCATCTCTGGGGGGCTCTAGGGTCTGTGGGGTCTATGGCAACCTGTGGTGGTCTATAGGGATCTATCTATACGGGTTTGTAGGGGTCTATAGGAGTCTACAGCGTTTATGGGGGTTTATAAGTCTCTATCGGGTACTATAGGGCCTGTGGGGATCTAGAGGTGTCTATAGGGTCTGTGGGGATTCTATAGGGTCTAGGGGGTTCTATAGGAATCCACAGGGTCTATGGAACCTGTAGGGGTCAATATGGTCTGTGGGTTTCTGTGGGGGGTCTCTGGAGGTCCTGACCCCCCTTCCCCACAGGGCATCCACTGGTTCCCCTGGAAAGGCTTCAACGTCTCCATCCCCTTCACCGAGATGAAGCTGCGACCGCAGCGTGACTGAGGGGGTTGGGGGGGTCCCCTGGGTGCGGGGAGAGTTTAGGGGGGCAAGGGGGCCTCCCTGGGTGCTGGGGGGTCCCAGGCATCTGGGGGGGCCCCAGGTGGGACTTGGGGAGAGGGTGGGGGGTCAAGGGTGAAACTTTCATTGGGGGTTAATAAAAGCTGACGGTGACACCCCTGTCCCACGGTGATCCCGACATCTAGGGAGAGCAGGGGTCAGGCTGGGAGTGGGGGCAGGGGGCACCCAGGGGTTCAAGTCTGGTCTCTCTGTCCATTGAAATGCTGGACTCAACCCCCCACTGGCCCTGGAGATGCTGAGATGTCTCAACCTGGGCAACACAAACACGTGTTGTCATCAGCAGTGGGTAGAGGTGGGGTAGGGTGGGATGGGATGATCCATCCCCTGAAGCCAAAAATAGAGGTTGTGGAGTTGGGTAAAACAACTCCTTGGAACTGGAATGCCCTGGGCATCCTCCCAGGACTCAGAGATGGAGTCAGGTCACAGTCGTGTCACAGTCATGGTCATTGTCATCTCCTGGTCACAGTCGGGTCATGGTCATCTCATGTTGTTTGTGGTGCTGCTCAGGGAGAGGAGTGCCAGTCCTTACCCTGCTCCAACATGGGTCCCTCCTGTGGGAGGCAGTTCTTCTCCCACAGGCAACAATTCACAAACTGCTCCAATGTGGGCCACTTTCCACACGGCCTCCTTGTCACCTCTGACAGGGAAGGGCTTTGCCAGCTTCCCAAATTACAGGGCCTTACAGACCTTTCCAGGGTAGGAAGAGGGAAGGTTGCCTCCTTTGGATTACTGAAAATCCATCACATGGGTTTGGTTTCCCCCCCTGAGCTCCCCCAGCTGCTCAGGTCTCTCTGCCTGTTTGTTCCCTCAGTGTAGGGAACAGGCAGGTGGGAAACATGGATGGTGCCTCAAGGGGCTGGTGACCAGACTGCCAGTATGACACAGGACACCCATCACTGAGGGGCTGGGGACCAGCACCCACCATGTGATACGGGACAACCAGCACTGAGGGGCTGGGGACCAGCAACCACCATGTGACACAGGACCTGCACCATGGGCAGAGGGATGGGCACCACCCTCCCCTTGCATAAAGCCCCATAATATCCCTGTGACCCCCACCCTGCTGCACCACCTCCTCCCAGGA
Source organism: Corapipo altera (assembly GCF_003945725.1). Lineage (NCBI taxonomy): Eukaryota > Metazoa > Chordata > Aves > Passeriformes > Pipridae > Corapipo > Corapipo altera. Next base: position 3,572 of record NW_020885291.1, read on the forward strand.
GCAACCTGGGGCTCGGGGGCTTTTCCCCGTCTGAGCCTGGATGATGAGCAGCATGTGTTCCAGGATGCAGAGTGGTAGGAATGGAACAAATCACAGGCTGTGATAACAACAAAAGAATGTTCAAATCCTCTTTATAAATACGGAACCAACTGCCAAACCTGCATTTTACAGACACAAAAAGACCCAATCTAACAAGTGCCCCTCGCCTGTTTTCTTTCTCACCCCACGGATCAGTCTCTCGGGAGCTGACAGGTGCCCAGGAAGCGCCAGGGAGCTGCACACACGCACCCACACCTTTCCAGCTGGCTGGAGACCCTGCTGGAGATCCAAACGCCCTGGAAGAGGGACCTTGCCGGCAGCTGGGTCACCCCAAACCTCACCCGTCGTGCCCCACCGGAAGCTGCAGCGCTGCAGACTCTCCAAAATGCTGGCGCACAGCTCTGGGCCAGCCAAAATGGCACAGCCCTGGGCTGTCCCAAAGACCTGGGCGGGACAGAAAACATTCTCGTTTTAGGGCAAAGCTGATGGGAGGTGCCAGTTCCCTCCTGCCCACTCCCACCCGGAGCTGCACCAGCCCGGCTGCACACGTGGCACTGCAGAGCTCTGCCAGCGCACGTGGCATTCAGGGACACCCCGAGTCAACATTCCCCCCTGGACATGGCCACAAAGCCCCAAACAATGGAATTCAGGCGAGGGGAGAGCCCCCTCGGGCACAACAGCCAGGACTGAGCCCAGAACTGCTCCTGCCCAAGGTGGGAACCGAGCAAAACACAACCTGTGCCCTCCTCCTCCTCTTGCTGCGTCACAGTTTGGGACGATGGGAACTTGATCCCACAGTTTGGAAAAGCTCCGCACTAACCTCCCAAGGGACCTGGAGCTTGCCGGGCCTCAGAGTAATTCTAGAGCTAAAGCGGTGAGAGACATCAGCTCAGCTCAGCTAATACATGCCAGCACTCATCCCCGGCCCAGGCGGTGCCTCCTCCGGCCCGGCCCAGCCCACACACCCTGTCCCCAAAGCAGGACGCTGCCGCCTTCAGCCGGGACCCCCGAGCACAGCCCGAGGCTGGAGCCATCGCCGCTGCGGGCAAGAGAAACCCGCCCGCAGCTGCTTCCCGGAGCCGGCGGGGCTGTTCCCGCAGGAGCCGCTCGGCTGGGCCGGCATCGGGCTCAGGATCCTCCCGCGGCCGCCTCGCCCGGCCCGGACGCTCCGTCCTGGGCCCGCCGGGCTCGGGGCAGCGGCTCCGGCCCCGCGGCCTTGGGGCGGCACCTTCGACAGCCCCGGCCCGTGGGGCGGCTCCAGGGCCGGGGGGTTTCGTGCCCGCGGCATCCGCCGCCGCCTCCGGGGAACGAGCCGCCCAGCAGCCCCCCCGGGACCCCCAAACCCGCCGGCACCTCTACACCCCCGCCCCGTCCCCCACCACGCGGCCGCTCCTACCCTCCGTTCCGCTGGAAGTGACGCCCGGCCGCGGGCGGGGCAGGAGGAGCTGCCGGCGGGATCCTCCCCCGTCTGGCTGCGCGCTCATCCACCGCCCTCCAATCCGTGCAACCCCCATCCCATCCTCCCGCATCCGCATCCGTCCCCATCCACACGCCTCCATTTTCCTTCATCCGCCTTAATCCCCATCCGTCCCAAATCCCATCCACCTCCATCCCCATCCGCCTCCTTCCACCTCCATCCGTATCCATCCCCATCTCATCCACCTCCATCCGCCTCCATCCCCATCCCATCCGCCTCCATCCCCATCCCACCCACCTCCATCCCCATCCCACCCACCTCCATCTGCCTCCATCCTCAGCCCATCCATCCCCTGTCCGCTCCCACCCGGGGCGCATCCCACACTGGGACCCGCACACTGCACCAGATCCCACCGGAGTGTGCAAGGAGTGCGGGAGCAGCCGTCCCTGTCCTGCCCGCACGACAGCTTTTATTGGGATGCAGCAGCGACTCCCAAACAGCCCTTTTCCAGGGAAACCCACTGTGCTGGGCAGGCCCCATCCCCAGCCTGTGTTGGGGTCACCCCAGCTCAGCCCACGCTCCGATGCCCAAACCGAGCCCCTTTCCTGCAGGCTTTTCCCGTGGGATCAGTTAATCCACGTTCCCATTGCCCCATCCCACTCCTTTGGCCCCTGGAGATGTGGCCCCTGTCAGGCACCATCATTGCTGCTTGCCTGTAACAAGGAAATCCAGCTCAAGGCACAAGAAATGGATTCACTTTTGTTTTCCTCTCAAATTGGCTGCTGAAAGGCCCCAAACCCACAGTGCTTCCTATGGATCTGGGGAACTGGGGCCCTGCGTTCCCTGTGCCAGAGCCAGCTGGGCCCTTCCTCAGGAGGCAAAGCCAGTTTTTTAGGTTCTCTGAGACTGATCCGTTTGCCCAAGCTCCAGGAGTAAACACTGGGAGCCGATCAGTGCTGTTACACACATGGAAACCCCCCAAATCCGACCCCTGGGATGTGCTGGATTTTTTGCCTTCACAGGAACAAATCACAAGAAGTCAGAAATAAATAAAAAAATCCAAATTTTGTTCACTTTTTGATCACGAAGGTTTGCCAGGGAAGGTTTTTTCTTCCTCTGCTGCCAAAAGGAGAGTGGGCAAGAGAGACATCGATTCCTATGGGATTCAGGGATGTTTGAGAGGGTCAGCTGGGGGGGCTGGTGAGGGCATGAATGAGATCCCAGAGCCTGTGCTGGATCAGGCACTAGAAGAGGAGTTTGGAGGAAAAGGGATTTTCCGGGGTGTTTCTAATGGAGAAATGCAGCAAAATCTCCTTCCCTGGAAGGCAGGACCCGGAGCCACCGCGTCCCTCAGGCCCTGTACCTGCCCAGGTGCTCGCGGGCGATGATCACCCGCTGGATCTGCGCCGTGCCCTCGTAGATCTGCAGGGAGAGCCAGGGCTGGGGGAGCTGAGTGTTGGGAAGGGGGTTCAACCAGAGCTCTGCCCACCCGGGGCCCTCCCAGCGCCGAGCCCGGGGGCAGGAAGAGAGAAAAGGAGGAAAAATGAGTGTGACCATGACCCACAACAGGCAATAACCACGTACAGGTGTGTGTGCCCAGTGCAGGAAGGATCCAGGGATCCGAGGTACACAAACACCTATGTGTGCAGCACAGGAGGGATCCAGGGATCCCCCAGGCACAGCCTGTGGCAGCTCCAGGGCAGCAGAATTTGGGGGGTTCAGTGTTTCAGCTCCCAGTTCTACCAGAAGTAGGATTGGCAAATTGCTCCCATTCCTGCAAATCCACTTTCTCTGCAGTCTCAAAATCAAGATAATCTTCCCCAAACCACACGAAGGTTCTCTAGGTGAAGCTGCTGGAATTGTACGGCCCAGTGCCTTTCCTGAGTTCTTGCAGGGATGGAGGGAGCAGGAAACACACCCAAAAATTCATACTAAATCAGAGTAATTGGAACAATTTCAAGGTCCCAGCTTCCCTGGCTCTGCATTGAGGATGGATCTGTGTGATGGAGAATTGGATAACTGGGATCCTGGGGAACAAAAATCCCAGAAGAGGAAAAGAGCCTGATCTTGACAAAGGCCTGTGGCTCATTCAGTTCCTCCCTGGCAGGACTGAAATCAGGACTGATAATTTTTCGATTGCAAACAGCTGCTTTCTGTCCTTGGGGAGGGAAAAATTCCTAGCTGGTGAGAACAGTTGGAATTTTAAAGTCAGCTGTAAAAGGAATGTCAACTACCCAGAATCAACAGTAACAACAGCAGCTGTGACCCCTGTTCCCTGAGACCTGTTTGGATCTCTTCCATCCAGTCATGGGTAATGCCGGAAAGAGGGGAAAGGTGAAGATCCCTGGGTTTGCTAAATGGAATTTAATCTTTCCTGCTGAATAACGAACTGGAGTCAAGAGAGAAATTCTGGCCTGGAATAATTTCTTGGCAATAATACTGCAAGAAAACTGCTGGGTATTAAGGGTGTCCATGGGCCAAAAATGAGGAAATATGACTGTGTTTGTTCTTTTGGGAAAAAAACCAATAAATAAATACCTAAAGAAGTGAATCACCATAGGCTGAGCCCCACAGCTGTTCCTGTAGCCCACACAGGGTAATTAATGCTGATTAATTAATCCGTGTTCCTTAGTGCTCATGAGAGCTCAGCTGAAGCACCTGCCCGGTGTGTGAGTATTTGAGGATCTCAAAGTTAAGGCCTTTCTGCCAATGGAAGGATTGTTGCTCTCAGCCTCCAAATCTTTTCATCCCGTGTCCATCCTGATTGCAATTACTCAGCTGTTAATTATTCTCTATAGAACGCCTGTGTCGCTGTGGGGGCCCCATGCTCTGTCCCACTCACCTGGTAGATTTTGGCATCCCTCATGAGCTTCTCCACAGGATATTCTGTGTTGAACCCGTTCCCCCCAAAGATCTGCACGGCGTCGGTGGCCACCTGGTTGGCGATGTCCCCGGCAAAGGCCTTGGCGACGGAGGCATAGAAGGTGTTGCGGCGGCCGGCGTCCACCTCCCAGGCCGCGCGCTGGTACGCCAGCCGGGCCAGCTCCACCTTCATGGCCATCTCCGCCAGCAGGAATGCCACAGCCTGGTGCTGGGAGTGGGGAGACCCACCGGGTGAGCTTCAAAGGGCAGGGACACTCGAGGGCAATGTGCCTTCTTCAGGGACTCAAGGAGTCATGGAATCGTTGAGGCTGGACAAGAGTGTCCAGATCACCAACTCCAACCCTCGTCCTCACCACTAAACTGTGTCCCCAAGTGCTGCATCCACATGGTGAAACCCTCCAGGGATGGGGAGTCCCCCACAGCCCTGTGCCAGGGCTGGAGAAATCTTTCTGGGAATAAATTTTTCCCCATAATCTGATTTTATATCTTCATTTCCTAATTTGCAAATTCAATACGCTTAGGAAGTGATGCTTGAGGAGTTCTACGGAACTGCAATCCATCCCTCAACTCCATGTTGAATTAGACTTTGCCATTTTTGACCCCCAATCCCTCAGACCCACCTCCACGATGGGTTTCCCGAAGGTTTTCCTCTCCAGTGCGTACCTCGTGGCCTCGTCGAGTGCTCGTTTCGCCAGCCCCACGGCCCCCGCTGCCACCTGGGGCAGGCACAGTGCAGGATGAGTGGCAGAAATCCCCAGCTTAGGTTAGAAACAGCCCATTTCTGGCACTCACGGGGGGCCTGGTCTTGTCAAAGGCACCCATGGCGATCTTGAAGCCAGCACCCTCTGCGATCAGCACGTTCTCCTTGGGGACTCGGACATCCTCGAAGACGATCCCGCGTGTGTCCGAGCAGCGCTGGCCCATGTTCAGCTCCTGGAAAAGGAAATTTACAGAGGTGCCACTAAATCAGATTCTTCTGAGGTTCCATCCTTTAGTTTACTCAAAGAAGCTTTTTTTTTCCCCCAAACCACTTCAATTTTAGCTAAAACCAATCATAGAGACAAGAAATACCAACTTTGCCTTCCCAGCCCAGCAAGGCCCTGACCTGTCCCACTTTGTGGGATATCAATCCTGGGGCTAGAATCTCTCCTTTGGTTTTTTCTGGTTCAGTTTATCCTTTGGAGGATTCAGTTACATGTGTGATTCAATTCTACCCTCTGACATGGGAGAGGAAACAGCCAAGAACCTCAGTGAAGGCAGCTGTGAGACCCAGCTGTGTTGCCAACAGGCAAATTCCTAAATAAATGAGGTTTTCAAGTTCCAAATGTTCAATCTCTAGTTTTGGTGCTACTAAAAATGGCAGTTTCTTTGTATTGTTTTTGTTTCCCCCCCCCCCCCCCCCCCCCAAAGAGAACTCCACAGCGCCTTCCTGGGGCAGGAGCAGGTGAAATTCCAGCAAACCGTGAAGTTTTGGGGGAAGTTCTCCACCTGGCTGCTGACACCTTCACCCCCCTGAACATTAATCAGCTCTTGGCAATTCACCTTCCTGCCGATCTGGATGCCGGGGCTGTTGGCCTCCACGATAAACCCCGTGAAGGCTTTGCTGGCCGGGGCTCGGGGGTCGGGGTCAGTGCGGTCGAGCAGGAAATACCTGTGGGGGAACAGAGACGGGGGCTCGGCTCATCCTCAGCAAGCAGACACTGCTGGGCAGAAGTGTCCCCAGTTTTTAATCTGTGTACCATACAGGAAACCTTTTTAATGAGCCCTTCCAAAAAAACCCCCAACCAACGAGGAGGGAGGAGTGCAAGGAATGTCAGTGTTCTCAAGGCCTCTCTTCCTGCAAACATCAAGACTTAATGAAATTCCCTCAGCTTTACCTGCAAAGCTTCTCTGCCTTCTCCATGTGTTGTGTCTCAATATCACACTCAGCCTCACAAGTAGCCCCAAATAAACCAATTCCCAGAACATCCATAAGGATTATTGCTCAGGGAATACAGTATTGTGTGCAAAGCCTTATCCTCTCAATTGCCAATATCTCAGTTTTACTCAGTATCAGTTGTAAATGCATTTTTTTCTGTTAGCAATTGTTGAAATCCCATTGCTGGGGGTCAGGAATGTGCTGGGAGAGTCTCTGTGATGGTTCTGCTTCAAGCAAGGAGTTAAACAGTGAGAAACCCCAACTTTTGTAGATAAATGTATAAAGTTTTTCCTCTTGAACTGCAAAACCTTGGTGTGTTGGGGTGGGGAGGGATGGCGTGCTGAGCCCTGGGGAAGGGTCTGTGCTGCCCTGCCATGCTGGGCAGGCTCTGGGACTCCTTGGAAATGCCTTCCCTTAAGGAAATTCAATGTAACTCCCCAGTTCCAGAGTTTTCCTGTTTTCCCTGGAGAGGTTCGTGGCTGAGTCAGAAGCAGCTGATCCCTGTCCCAGAGCCAGGGCAGGGCTGGGTAACCTGAGTACTCTGTGAGTGAATGCTGAGTAACTCCCTGTCCCGAGGGGAAAGCAGAGCGGATTTGGTTTGGTTTCAACCCAAATCAAGTGGCATTCCTAACTGGGGCTTTGACATCATCGAGCCATGATGTCACCAAGCTGTGACATCATCACCCCATTCCCTGTTTGGGCACCCACAGAGGCTGCTGGTGCCTCGTCCTGATGAGCTGGTGACAGAGCGGAGCACTCAGGTTGGTGACAGGCCCTTCCAGGAACACCAGCAGAGCCCAGTGGGACTGCGAAGCCACACCGGTCCCAGCCAACGCACCAGTTGGCCTTCCCGCCGTTGGTGATCCACATCTTCTGCCCGTTGACGACGTACTCATCTCCCTTCTGCTCTGCCCGGGTCTTGATCCTGGCCACATCTGAGCCCGCGCCGGGCTCCGTCACACAGTAGGCCTGGAGGAAACAAACACCAGCATCCCGAGGAATCAACAGCCTGGGTTTGGGCAGCCACGAAATTACTGTGGAATTGTGGGCACCGATGGATCCCCGGTCACGCTCACACACGTCATGGACTCCTCTGTCATCAACTAATTAATTAACTAATTATTGTCACTGCCTGGTCACACTCACACACATGAGGGGCTCCTCTGTCATCCTTCCCAAATATTTCTTCTGCTGCTGCTCATTCCCAGCGATGATCACCGGCATTTGCTGCAAGGGAATGTTCAGAGCATTAATCCGTCACTTCAAGGGTCCCGAGCCCGGTTTGGAGGGCCTAGATCCCAGTTTTGAGGGCTGAAACCCCGGTTTAAAGGATGCAGAGATGAGTTTGAGGGTCCCAGAGTGCAGTTCGGGGCTGAGCAGGACTCACCCCCAGGGAATTGGCCTCGATGGCTGTCTGCACCCCGGTGCATCCGTAGGCCAGCTCCTCTGTGATCAAACATGCCTCGAAGGAGCCCAGCCCCAGCCCCCCTGTAGGGGACAGGTCAGAGCTCAGCGGAATCTCAAGCAGAAAATATTAGTAATTTACAAGCTTTTATTATCCAAACACCCCCTGTGTGCACTGCATTCCATTGGACATCCCCCCACAGCTTTGGGAAAGAATGTGATGTCAGATTTATATTTTTGTTATTTTATTTCTTTATTTTCATTTCAGTCAGATGATTTAAAAATCCCATTTTATGGTTCCGGGGGAGTTTTGCGCTCAAGGTGGAACAAGTGGCACAAAATGGCCAGGAGGTGCCACTAGGATCTGTCACTGCTTTACATCCAAGCATTCCCCCGGAAGCTCTTGGGAAGCAGAGGCAGGGCCATGAGGGCTCTGACACCTCACAAAACTACCTATTAGAACCCCCAACTCCCTTTTTTCAGAGGCAGGGACTGGTGCAGCAGACACCATTTTACCTGGGAAGTCTGGATCGCTTTTCCCCTTTCCTGTGTCCATCTCTTTTCCCATTTTGAATTTCATTTTAACATCCTGTTCCATGACCTTCTCCCACAGCTCTTGGGAGGCACCAGTCTCTATTTTTCCACACCCACTAAGTCAGTCTCACCAGTGACCTCCTTTTCCAGGTTATTTGTGGGTATCCCAGCCAGACTGTGCTGATGATTTTCTCACCGTGAAACATGATGATTTTTCAAATCCATTCCTGAATTTCGAGTGTTTAACACCCACCTGGCCCACCTGTGTGTGCCCACCTGCCCATGGATCCTTTTGGGATTACTCCAGGGCGCAACTGGTAATTTTACACATAAGCCAGAATTTCACACATAAATCCTCACCAAGGCCTTTTCTTTGGTTTATTTTAGGGATTAAAATGGATCATCACTCACCACAGCTCTCTGGGATGTGGGAATTCATCAGCCCAAGCTCCCAGGCCCGTTTGATGAGTGGCACAGGATACTGAAACAGGAAAAATCCTGATTGATTATCACAGGTAACATTTTAAAATTCACATTAAGAGAAAAGTCTGTTTTTTCCCTGCTATGCGGTGGATTTACCTCGCCAGTCTTGTCATACTGAGCAGCAACAGGAATAATCTCCTCCAGAGCAAATTTCCGGGCAGTGGCTTGGAATTCCTTCTGTTCATCTGTCAGTTCTAGTGGAAAATAAGAGGTAAAAAAATCACAAAGATGTTCAATTTTCTCCTTCCCTTTGAAACTCCCCTGAGCTCTGAGCAATGCCCACAACACCGTTACTTACCAAATTATTCAAAAACTACTGAAAATAGAGCAGGAAGTGCCAGGTAACAAAATGTTTTAGTAAAAACACCCATCAAACATCTGCTGCTGCCCCACAAAATTTGCTGTAATAGCTCAAGTGAGGAGGAATCTGCGTGTCACATCCCTGGACCCACTGCATTCCCCTGATGCTACGCAGGGTTCTTTTAACAGTTTAAAAGCCAATGCAGGATCATTGCTCAATGTTGAGGTAACTTTGGCAATGAAAAGAGCTCAAGACAGGTAAAAGAAGAAGAAAATCTCAGAAATATCACACACGTCCCCCCAGCAGTCCTGAGCTGGAAAGGAAAAGGGATTTCAGATTTCAAATAGTTTTTATAAAAAGAATAGAAATCTATTCCAAATAAACACCTACCTTGAAATTCCTCCTGAACTGCAATGCCATTGTTTGGCTTTTTTGGGTTTGGTTGGGGTTGTTTTTTTTTTGGAGGGGGTCTCTGTTTTTTTGTCTCGTTTGCTGCCATTTGTCCCTCCCTGTTCCCTCCCTCCCCAGCCCTGCCACACTCACCGAAGCTGAACCCGGCCCCAGGTTTGTTCAGGTGCACATTTGGGGCAGGTTTGCTGGAGCTCGACCTCCAGCCATGCCAGACCACAGTCCGGAGCAGCTGGTGCAGGAAAAGGAGTGTGAGAATGAGGGAATGTCCCAGGCTGGAGCGAGGGGCGCATCCCAAAGGTGCTGGTGAGGGACACGGGCTGTGACAGGTGTCACACAGGCAAAAAAGGTATTTTCAGAGAATACTGAAAATACCTGTAAACCCAAAAGGAGAAGAACTGTGGGAAGAGCTGGGATAGAGCCTGGAGGCAGAGCTGTGGAGTCAGTGCTGCACAGCTCAGGGAAGGGGGGGGGCTTCCAGAAGGTGAAGTGTTATCCGTGGGGTTTTCACAAGCCACAGATGTTATAAAATGATATTTTCCCTTCTCATCCAGGTTTTCCCTTCTTGCCTGAGCTTTCTTACGAAACCGCTGCCACAGGGTAGGAAAACAAAACAAATAATACCAGGAAACCTCCAGACAACCCTCAACCCTCCCAAACATTTTACACCTTGTTTGAGCTAGAACTGACAGGAAGATGAGGTAGAAAAAAACCCCAGGGAATTGTAATTGTGGGAGCTTTGTTTGGTTGGTTTTTGTTTTCCTTTGGGATTTGCTGGGTTTTTTTTCCTTAAGGATGATCCAGTCCTATGCAGCTTGTCCACCAAAAAATTTAGACAAAACTAGGAAAAGCCCTGAATTCCCAAAAAGGCTGAAGGTGACACCCTGTGGAAAGGAGTTGTCAAGTTTGTGTTAGAGACGTTCGGTCTCGTGGTTCTCCTGTCCCAGGGCTGTGCAAGGTCAAGGACATCGCTGAGGTGACTCTGGAAACACCAACACCCTCAGACAGGTGGAGGTGAGGGTTGGGCAGGGGGTCACAGCAGGAGGCGCACAGAGCAGGGACAAAGGACCAAAGGTCACACACAGAGGATGAGATGCTGGAGCAGTTTATATGCCCCATCCCTGCAAGGGTTCCCAGGCAGATTGGACAGGGCTTAGAGCAACCTGGTCTAGCAGAAGGTGTCCCTGCCCGTGGCAGGAACTGGTGGAACTGAGTGGTCTCTGAAGTCCCTTCCCACCCAAACCAGTCTGTGATTCCGTGTATGGATTTGGGCAAGCACCTGCCTGCTCGATCACCTCTCTGTGCCCTGAGCCTAGCCCCAGCTCCTCGTGCCTTCTACCCTCTCTGCCCCCGCTGCCGGGGGCTGAACCCCAAATCCCGGTGCCTGGAGCATCCCTTGTGAGATCCGCAGCCCCCGCCGCTCCCGGACGGAACCATCCCCCCGTCACCGTGACGCTTGGGGCAGGTGGCCATGGGGACACTGGAGCGGCACCGGAGGGACAGCGCAGGGACACAGCCGGGCCGGCGCCCTTCACCTTTCCCCCAATTCAGGAATCACGGGGAGAATTGGAAGCGCCGGCGCAGTTCCCGGGGAGGGGGCCCTGTGGAACCCAACGTAAGGAATGTTCCCAGTTACCGACGGCACGGGCAGCCCTCGGGGAGCAGAGGGCACCGACCCTCTGGGAGGGGCAGCGGCCACTGATCCCGGGGGCAGCGGGGGCAGCAGCTCTGAGGCCGCTCCCCGGACGAGACCCCCGGGATCGGGGCTGGCAGTGCCGCCCCCGCCCCAGCACGATCCCGGCCCTTACCGTCCCCCGTCCCCCCCGACCCCCTCACCCGGCTGACGCTGAGCGCTGACTCCGGTAGTGTCCGGCTTGGGGGGGGGGGGGGGAGAAGGGGGGGGGCCCCGCCCCCCCCCCCCCCCGGCAGAAGGGGCCCCCCCCCCCCCCCCCGAACAGCCCCGTGGTTCCCCCGAACAGCCCCGTGCCCCCCCCCCCGGACATCCTTACCCCCCGAATATCCCCTTGCCCCCCCGAACATCCTCGCCCCCCGAACGTCCCTGTTCCTCCCCCGAGCAGCCCCGTGCTCCCCCCGAACAGAGCGGCCCGGGTTCCCCTCCGCGCCTCTCCCCCGCCGCTGCCCCGTTTCATCGGGATGACACTTTAGGGAAAGAGCTGCTTTGATTTCCCTGGGAAAAGCCTTTTTCGGCGGGAAATTCACCCCGCGCCGTCGGAGCCGCGCTGGGCTCGGGGCTCCCCGGGCGCTGGGTTGGGTGGATGCGGCCAGGAGAGCCCCGGGCCCCTGCCCAGGGCGGAGGTGGGCTTGGGTAGGCGCGGATCGGGTGAAGGCACCGCGTTGAAAGCAGCCGATCATGATCCCCCACGGGCTTTGTTCAGACCGCGGCTGGTTTTTCACTCCGGTATGGGTGGAATGGCGAGTCCAGAGACGGGAACGGAGTTGGGGAAGGGGCTGGAACGTGAGTCCTGTGAGAAGCGGCTGAGGGAGCTGGGGGGCTCAGCCTGGAGAAAAGGAGTCTCAGGGAGGACCTTCTGGCTCTGCAACTCCCTCTGACAGGAGGGAGGAGCCGGGGGGGGGGGTCGGGCTCTGCTCCCGGGGAACAAGGGACAGGACAAGGGGAAACGACCTCAAGTTGTGCCAGGGGAGGTTCAAATTGGACATCAAGAGGAATTTCTTCATGGAAATGGTGTCAGGCATTGGGAGGGGCTGTCCAGGGAGGTGGTGGAGTCCCCATCCCTGGAGGTGTCCAAGGAACAACTGGACGTGGCACTCAGTGCTCTTGCCTAGTTGACAAGGTGGGGATTGGTCACAGGTTGGACTCAATGACCTTGGAGATCTTTTCCGACCTTTTCCAACCTTAGTAATGTGATGATTCTGTGACTTTTCTCCCTGCAGCTGAGTAAAAGTTAATTTGTAACTTTATGTTATTCCAATGTTTAATGAAGATTTTCACGTTCCAGTTCTAAATCCAGTTTCAAGGCCACGGGATGTGTGACTTCAGGGCTGGGAAACACCCCCTCTCCAGCTTGTGTCCTGTGCACCACAGGTTCTGCTCCACAGGTCACATTCCTGACCAAAACCAGGAGTTTAACTGCTGAGTAGCCCAATTTCTGTCCATGGATTATTCATCCTTTATTTGCACAGTTCCTGCACACCTAATTCCTCAGTGCTCCTCAGGTGATTTATTATCACCACAGCTCCGGGATGCAGAGACATTTCTCCATTCCTTTTAAGAGAAAGGTTCTAACAGGTGGGTTTTCCAATGAGCAGAGTGGATTTTACTGGAGTTCTCTTACTGGGATCTTCCCCCCCACACACACAATCCCAGAGGCAGGAAGGGGGGGTTGGTATCCCTAAGGAAAGGTAATGGCACAGGTAACATCTGTCACAAACAGGTGCAGCTGCTTCAGGAGCCTGAGCAACTGCAGGGTGTTCCCGCTGCGGGGAGGGACAGCATGGACAGAACTGAGACATTATTTCCAGGGACCTCCAAGATCAGAATCAATAACCCTTTGGTAAGGAACAAGCTCCTGAGATCTGTGACCCAGGAATGAGCTGGTATGGGTAGGGTTCAAGAGGATCAAGATGCCAAAGGTGGTAATGTGGCTGGAAACAGGAATGCCAGGGTGAAGCTTCCCGAGGTGATGAGATAAGGAGAAGCCTGGCCTGCAGCCTTCCTGGAAGGTGGTGACTCAGGGAGATCACCAGGAAGGGCTGGGGCTGGACCACAGCGGGGGGCACTGGTCCCAGAGTGGATCACACTCAGGGGATGGGTGCTGGTCCTGGGATAAGGGATCATGCTCATGGCATGGGTGCTGGTTCCAGTCCAGATAAGGGATCCTGCTCACAGCGTGGGTGCTGGTCCTGGGATAAGGGATCAGACTCATGGGATGGGTGCTGATCCCAGGATAAAGGATCACACTCACAGGGTGGGTCCTGGGATGGGATGGGGTCCTGTGCAGGGGTGACAGTGCCTTGTTGGTGGCACTAATTTATGGCCAGATTTCCTGCTCATCCCTAACCCACCCCTCACCCCCTGGGGTCTGAGCCCATTAGACTGGGCTCTGGGCCCCTGAAACTGGGGTTTAGGATCCTTAAACTGGGATCTTGGCTCTCCAGGCTGGGCTCTGTGCACCTCAAACTGAGGTCTGGGTCCCTGAAACTGGGCTCTGGACCCCTCAGACTTTGTCCTGAACTCAGACTCGTTCCCCAAGTGCCAATTCCCACAAAAGACTGGATCCCACTCCCTGATTAGCAGAATTTCCACTATTTTTGAGTAGGGGACCAATGGGTTGGCGGTCGTGACACCCTTCCCTCGCCCTCTCCTCCCCCCCCATTTTTGATCGGTATAAAGTGGATGTTTTCACACTCACTGGTGGGGTTTGGAGAGCAATGCCCCCAAAAAATGTTGGGGAGACGTGGGGGGGAGGTGTGGGAGGGGTTTATTTGGGGGTACAGAGAGAAAAGGGGGCTGAGGAGACTCCAGGATTGAGATCTGGGGTCACCCCTGGAAGGGGAAAGGGTTTGGGGGGACCCTAGGGACGCCAGGATGGGTATTGGGGTCCTCTCTGGGTAAGGGAGACCCCACGGTGAAGATGTGGGGTCCAAGCATGGGTTTTGGGAGGCCCCAGGATGAATTTTGGGGTCCCCTGGATATTGGGGCGGGGGGTCCTCAGCCATTGGCGCCCCCTGGTGGCTGGGAGGACCCACTGCCGGATTTCAGGGTCCCTCTCCCAGAGGGGGATTTAGGGGATCCCAGGGTGGCTTTCCGGGGCCCCGGGATGGATTTTAGGGTTCCAGCACCCGCAGCGCGAAGTCCAGGGCGGGGGCGCTGTGGGTCAGACACCCCATGGACACCACGTCGATGTGGGGCCCCAAAAACTGGGGGAGGGTCCCCAAAACGACCCCCCCGCTGGCCTCCACCGTCACCCTGGGGTGCGCAGCCTTCACCTGCGCCGCCGCCGAGTGCAGCTCCTGGGGGACATGGGGGGCACCCCGTCAGCGAGGAGCCTCGCACCCCCAAAACTGGAGGTGTGCAAGGCAGAAATCTACATGTTACCCACCCGCTGACCCCCAAAATCGGGGTCCCCTCCACTCAGAAACCCCCCAAACTGGGGTCCCCCCAACCAAACCCACGAGTTACCCACCCGCTGATCTCCAAAACTGGCATTCTCCAACCCACTGACCCTAAAAATGGGGTTCACCCCCCCCTTATCTATGGGGCTTCCCCCCATTTTATACAGGGGGTTCCCCTATTTTCGGGGTCCAGTCCCACACCTGGGGCTGCCCCCCCGGATTTTGGGGGCTCACCTGGGGGGAGAGGTTGTCCAGGAGGACGATGTCGGCCCCCGCCCCTGCGGCCTCCAGTGCCTCAGCTGCGTTGGAGCACTCGACCCCCACCCGGCGGGTGAACCCCCCGGCCCGGCGCACCCCCAAAACCATCTGGGGAGTGAGAGGAGGATGAGGAGGGGGAATCCCAGAGGGACCCCACCAAGCCCCGATATGGGGTGGGGGTGAGGTAAAACAGGGGGTGCCCCATCCAGAGTCCCTCAAATGGGGTCCCCCCCCAACTCGTTGACTCACAACTGGGGTCTCCCCCCCCCGCACTGATCCCCCCAAATTGGGGTCCTCGCTTCCCAAATCCCCCAATTCAAGGATGTCTCCCATTTCCCCCCAAAATAAGGGTTCCCCCACCTATTGTCCTCCGAATTTAGGATCTCCCAACCCAGGACCTCCCAATTCAGGTGTGACTCCCCCCCATTTCCCTCCCAAACTGGGAGCGGTGAGGTTCCCCCAGCCATCCCCCCCAATCCAGGGGTCCCCCCACATCGCCCCTCACACAGAACCCTCTAATCCGGGGGTCCCTCCCACTCATCTCCCCCCCAATTCAGTGCCCCTCTCAAATACTGGGGTCTCCTCCCCCCCAGTATCAGTGTTCATCCACCATCCCCGAAGTCTGGGGTCACCTAAGCTATAACTCCCCAAAATCGGGCCCCCACCTCCAACCCCTCCAGTTCAAGAGTCCCCCCTACCCAACACTACCAAAACTGGGGTCATCTCTCCTCCTCAATTCAGCCCCCTCCCCCCACATTTCCTCCCCAAACTGGGCTCCTCCCCCCAAATATTGGGGTTCCCCCACCCATTTCCTCCCAATCCAGGGGTCCTTCTGTCTGCCCTCCACCCATTGTCTCCCAATCAGTGTGTCCCTCCACCCAGAACCCCCGATTTAGGGGTCACCCCCCGAAATCGATGTTTCCCCTCCTTCTCCCCCCTGAAACTGGGGTCCCCCACCCACCTTTTACCCCAAATTAAGCCCCAAATACGGGTGCCCTCCCCACAAAATTTCGGGGTGCCCACCTGCTCCAGCCCTCCAAACCGGGGTCCCCCCTCCTCCCCTCCCGAAAATATCGATGCTCCTCCACCGAATTTCATGATCCCTCTACCCAGAACCTCCCAATTTATGGGTCTCTTCCCCCAAATCGGAGCTGCCCCCTCTTCTTTCCCCAGATTTTCGCCCCCCTCCCCGAACCCCCCCAATTCAAGGGTCCCCCGACCCATTACTCCCCAAAAATTCGAGGTGCCCACCTTCTCGAGCCCCCCCGCCACCGCCGCCAGTGCTCGGTGATTGTCCTTGAGCAGGAGGAGCCCCCCCCCCAAGCCTCCCCGGTGGGGGTCGGCGCCCCCCACCCCCAGCGCGTATTTCTCCGCCAGTCGGAAGCCTGGGGTGGTTTTTCGGGTGCCCGCCACGACCCCCCCCCCCCCCCGGCCCCCGGGCCCCCCCCACGGCCCTCGCGGCAATCGAGGCGACCCCGCTGCAGCGCCCCAAAATATTAAGGGCGACCCTCTCCCCCGTCAGGACCCCCCCGGCCGGGCCCTCCACCTCGGCCACCAGCGCCCGCCCGGGGGGCAGCGACCCCCCCTCGGGGACCCTCCAGGTGACGCGGCACCCCGACACCCCGAACACGGCCTCGGCGAAGGGGGCCCCCGCCAGGACGCCCCCCGGGCCGCCCCCGCCCTTGCTGAGGAGGTGGGCGCGGGTCGGGGCGTCCCCCGCGACCCCCACGGTGGCGTCGGGCCAGGGCAGGTCCTCGTCCAGCCACGCGCGGGCGAGGGACACGAGGCGGTGCGGGGGCGGCAGGGGGGCCCAGAGAGGGGCGGGGGGCTCGCAGGTCATGGTGGGGGGTCCTGGGGAGAGGGAGAAGGGGGTTATTGGGGTGCTAGCGGGGGATTTGGGGGAGTTATTTGGGTCCAGGGAGGAATTTTGAAGTCTTCGGGGCGGGGGGAGGTGGCTCGGGAGTCGCGGGGGGAAGGGTGGTTTGGAGGGTTATTTGAGTCGTTGAAGGGGTATTTGGGGGGGATATTGGGGGTTTGGGAGGGGGATTTGGGGGGCTTATTGGGTGCTAGGGAGTTCGAGGAGGATTTTGGGGTCCTTGGACAGATTTTGGGTGAGATCCTGGGGGGGGGTATTTTGGGAGGTTATTGGGGTCCTGAGGGGTTCTTGGGGGGATTTTAGGGAGTTATTGGGTCCTTGAGGTGATTTTGGCATCCTGGAGGAGTCGAGGAGGTTCTGGGGAGGATCTGAGGGGGCATCTGGGAGGGGGTTGGGGGTTCTGGAAGGGGTCTTGCAGGGGATTTTGGGGTCCTGCAGGGACTTCGGAGGGTTATTTGGGTCCGGCAGGGGGAAGTTGTGGTCTTCGGGAGGTGGGGAGGAGGAGTGTGGGGGCTCTTGGAGGTGGTTTGAGGGATTATTGGGGTTCTGACAGGGCTTTTGGGGGGGCCCCGGGGGGATTGGGGGGGGTTTATTGTGGTCCTGTGGGGAGATATTGGGGTTTAAGAGGAGTCTTGAGGGGTCCGCGGGGGGATTTCGGTTGGTTATTTGGGTCTTCAGGGGTCCGAGGGGGATTTGGGGAGGTTTTGTGCTCTTTGGAGTGGTAGAGGGGAGGACGTGGGGGGTTTGGGAGGTTACTGGTGGGATTTTGGGGAGTTTTTTGTGTCCGGGGGGGGGGGAATTTTGGGATCCTGAGGGAAGTTGAGAGGGGGATGTTGGGGTCCTGGAGGAGATTTTGAGGGGTTATTTGGGTCCTGGGGGCATTTGGAGCCCTGGGGAGGGGCAAATGTGGGTCTTGCCCCACAGAGACCCCCAAATGTGGGTCCTACTCCACCCGGACCCCCTTTAAATGTGAGTTTCCCCCCCAAAAATGACCGTCCCACCCCCAAATCCACCCCCCCATGTGGGTCCAACCCCCCCCCCGAAACACCCCCAAATCTCACACCCTCCAACCCCCCCCAGATGAGGATCTCCCACCTGCCCCTCCTCCCCAGCTCAGGGGGGTCCAAAGTCCGGCCCTGATTGGCCACATCACACACCCCTCCCCCCCGACCCCCCCCCCCGCGCCAAAGTGGCGATGGGGGAGGGGCACCCCACTGACCTGTCGGGACTTGGGGGGCAACTGAGCGGAATTGGGGAGGGGTCAGGGGAGTTATTACCTGTGGGGGCGTGCCCCGCCCCGCCCAAAGACCCTCCCCTTTGCTGTGATTGGCTGCCCCGGGGGTCCCCACCCCCCACCCAAAGGTTTGGGGTAGGAGAGGGAAAATTCTCTTTATTGGCAATAAATAAGCGATGCCGGGGGTGGGAGGAATGACTGGGGGGAATTTGGGGGGCACCCCATGATCTGGAGAGGTGCTTGGAGGACTTGGGGGCTCAGGGTTTTTGAACCCTTGGGTGGTGCCCCAGGGACGGGGGTGCTTGAGGGGCCTCATCTCCAGCCTGAGGAACCAGGAGCTCAAGGACTCCCTGAGGCAGCTGATTCACTTGGTCACCTTCCAGCAGGGCTGAGCCACCCATCTCTCTTCCCAAGTGATTCCCAGCTACTGTCCAGCAGCTTCTGTGCTTTGGGTGTTTGTCCTGTGAGTATTAGGTTTCTACAGCCACACCAAGCCATCCCTCTGACCCCAAGGCCTTCTGTCAATGTGTCGTTCTCTCTGGCAAAGCTGCCCTCCCGCGGATCCTCTAATGAACGGGGGATGTGCATGGAGTGCAGTGCCCAAAGACTGTGATTGTCAGGAATAATCCACATGTTGTCAATGTGTGTGGCCTGGGGTGCCTCTGGCAAGGGAACAGCCCGAGGCACTGCAGGACGCTACAGAGTATTAATGAAGCGCTTGTTGGATGATCTTGCTCCCCAGGGTGCATGTTCCTGTGATGCCAAGTGGGGCCAGGGAGGGAAGGGCAAACAGACATGGGCTGTTTGCAGGGGGAGATACAGGGATGGTCAATGGCAGCAAGCTGTAAGAAGAGAAGAAGGAAAAAGACAAGATGAAGCAAAGGAAATGCTCAGGGCTGTTTGGGGGGAGCTGCCAGGCAGCCCTGGATCTGAGCAGAAATGCCTGCAGTGGGACAAGAAACTCACAGGTCACCTGAGCAAACTTTCTCGTTGACTTCAAAGGTCACTGGGAACCTGAGTGGTTTTCCTCCCGTCAAGAAGAGAAGGTCTGTGGTCAACAGACATAGACAATTGTTCATGTGCATCACAGTAGCGTCCCACTGCTGGGCACAGAGGAATGACAACAGTGACTGGCTGCCAGGACAACCTCCAGACCACTGGTGACTTCTGGGCCTGGTCATCCAGCCAAACTTCCATCCCCTCATCATCCACTGCTTCAGTCTGGCTGTGAGATGATGGGAGGCCATGGCCAAGGCCTTCCCAAAGTCCAGGTGTCCCCCGTTCCCTCCTTTGCCCTCCCAAACACTTTGTGCTGCGTTTTTCTTTGCCTTCAAGTGCCTGGGGATGACTGTGGGAGGGCTTGTCCTGTCACCTTCCCAAGGACTGAGGTGGAGCTGACCAGTCCCTAATTCTCCCTCCTGAAGACAGATTTGGTATTTTCCTTCTCTGAGGACTTGGAAACCCCCCTGATTGCTCTGTCTTTCCTGAGATAGTTGAGAGAGGTCTCATGGTAACACCAGCCAGGTCCCCCAGCACCTCTCTGTCCCTTCCCACACCCAAAGCCCTCCCCACATGGCACACTTCCAGGGCAATGCCTGGCAAATAGCACAGGTCCTCTGGGCCTGGTTAGAAGACCATCAGAAGAGATTTCTTCCCACAGGATCACAACTCCAGCTCAGCTTTTCTGAGTGTTTTTCTCAGTCATGAATTCTCTGCTCCATGAGCTGTAGATGAGCATGTTCAGCAGGGTCTTGAGGAAAGGAAAGAAAAGTATTTTTCTGCAGGTCAATGTCCCTTGTGCCTGCAGAACCCTTCTGAGTGCACAGGTGAGAAGCTCCCCACGTGTGCCTCCCCAAAGGCCGTGCATCG
>NW_020885292.1:0-23233 GCF_003945725.1 Corapipo altera
CAAATCAGAAAAAAATGCATTTTGCCATTGAGGAAATGAGAATAGAGGGGAAAGGTACCTGGGAATAAAATCTCTTACCAGCCAAATCAGAAAAAAATGCAGAAAATATTTTGCCACTGAGAAAATGAGAAGAAAGGGAAAGGTACCTGGGAATAAAACCTCTTGCCAGGCAAATCAGAAAAAAATGCAGAAAATATTTTGCCAATGAGAAGGAAGGGAAAAGTACCTGGGAATAAAACCTCTTGCCAACCAAATCAGAAAAAAATGCAGAAAATATTTTGCCATTGAGAAAATGAGAAGGAAGGGAAAGGTACCTGGGAATAAAATCTCTTGCCAGCCAAATCAGAAAAAAATACATAAAGTAGAGAAGATCTTTTGTAACTTGAAAGTATTAATAGTTGAGCTTAACAGAGACTTAAACCAAAGGGTGCTAGAATTGAGTTTCTGTGGCTTAAATTCCTTCATTCTGTTTTTTTTGGATAGCCCTGAGTGTGGCTCTCTGGACACACAGGAATTTTGAGTGCAGCACTCACAAGCTGTGCCCTCACAAATGCTCCAGGTGGAGCTTTGCTGCACGTTCACTGTAATTATCCCCAGGCTTCAGGGGGTTAAAAACATATCTCTGGGGTTGGGGAGGTGCCAAGCAGTGTGATGGCTTTGGAAGGAAAATTGCATGGAATTGGCAGGGTGTTTGCTGGCACCTGTTGATACAGCTCCAGTCTCACTAATGCTCCTATTGTGCCCAGCTTTGGGATGGAAATTGTATAACTGCTCTCAAAAACTCGGGATGAAATGTAGTCCAGGGAAGCCACAGAAATATCAGCCACTTGGTTGGGGTTTAATTCCTTAGGTGAGCCTGCTACCAGCTGCCTGGAGAGTGTGTGTGAAAAAGGAGTGAGAAGTTAGGGGTGTTTCCTCCTTTAAAGCTCTTCTTTAAATCCCCTTTAAAATTCTTCCCTGGTGGAGAATTGTTCCCTCTTGGTTCTGTGTCTCAGTGGGGGAGAATTTGTCTCACTCTTGGCTGCAGCTTGAGAAAAGGTAAAAAGATAATCAGTCACTCAGCTCCTTTCAAGTGTGATTCTGTCCCAAAAAGTAGGTGTGGGGAAAAGATCCCTGTCCTTTGTTTCAGGAGGTGATCTGTTGATTTTTTTGTGCAGAATAGTTATTTATTTCCCTAATAATTCTTTCTAATCCTGAGTGGGCTCCTTGTCCCCCTATTCACCTTCTAAAAGATGGATACAAGCAGAGGGTAGGACTTGGCCTTTGGAATTTTAATGCAGATTTGCAGGGAAATCAGATTATTGCCCAACATTTGTGGGGAAGCTGAGGGAGGATCTGCAGCTTTAAAGTCAAAGTCAAAGAATTTTGCTGTGTAATCCCCCATCCAGTGACAGCGAGGAACAAACCGGGGGGGGGGGGATTGATTACTCAGGACTTGGGAGCAGAAAAAAATCCTGTTTCATCATCAAACTGGTGCAGGGATTTGTCAAGTGGGGGGTTGTGGATTTGCTCTGTGTGTGCCAGGAATTCTGTAATGGAACAAAGCTGCTCCAAACCCCGAGTTTTCCGTTGCTGGAGCTGCTCCTCCCACTGATTATGAGGAGCCGTCGGGGTTGGGTTGGGTTTTTTTTTTCTCCCCCAGAAGCTGTTTTTTAGCATTTCTGCTGCATCTTTGGCTTTTAGGTGTGCACGTGCTGCACTGCCTGTGTCCAGATGGTTGCCTTGGCTGAGCTGAGTGAGGAGCTGCAAAGACATTCCCAAGCAAGTGGAGTTTGAAGGGATTGAGTTTCAGGCTCGCTGAATGCGAAGGAGTTGGAGCTTCCTGTGAATGTCTCCTCCAGGCAGCTGTGAAATTGTGATGGAGGGAGTGAATTAGGTTGTCTTTGGCTTGGAATCTCCTCGGGTTTTGGGGGGGGGGGGGATCTAAAGCAGCTTTTTTAATTTTTAGAGGTGCTTTTGGAGGGCAGCAGTTGGCAGCTCCAGGGAGGAAATCCCAGGCAGCAGGAGCGATGTTTGTTTAGCAGGAATAATAACCCAAAGTACAACTTTGGGTTGTACTTCAACCTTTAAGAGGCTTTAGGGCCAGAACTCATTCTTTTGGCCTTTCCCTTCCCACTGTGGGATGCTGGATACACCAGAGCCTCAGGTGGTGTTTAAAAAAAGAGACAACCCCCCAAAAAAACCACCCCAAAAATCAGTAGTGCTCGTGGAAAGCTGAGTGCCTGTCCTCCCTCCCTCCCTTCTCCTGGCATCCCTGCTGGCCCTGCTGAGCAGCCAAGTGCATCAGGAAACTGCCTCCACAAGGGGAACAAAAAAAAGGCACCTTCCTGCTCCTGTTGGTTGTGTGGGAATTCCAGTGGAAGGAAGGGAATGGGAACATGAATTCCCACCTGGGGCCAGGTGGCAAAGCCAGCTGCTGTTGCTGCCTGTGACAGTCTGGAGTTCTTTAAACCAGTGGTTGAATGTTTGTTTGTTGTAGGAAACTTCACCTTCATCCTTTTTTCTCTGGAGGGGACGGGGGTTTAATGCAGGTTTTTGGGGAGAGCTGGGCTGCCTTGGCCTGGACCAGTTGGGAATGTCTGATGCATGAGACTATGTTTTAGGATTTTACAGGTGGAATCTCATGGAAAGGGCTTGGAAGCATTAGGGTTCCTGGGAATTGGGGGGCAGGGAGCGCTGGGTCAGCACAGGGAGGGTTTAATTTGCAGTAGAGAAGCCAGAGTGTTTGTTCCCAGCCCCTGCAGCCCCCCCTGGGAATGCAAGGTCATTAAACCACCATACCTTGATTGCCTGTGACTTCTCCATGCCATGGATCGAGGGCCACTTGAAAAAATTCCATCTTTCCTCTTGGCTTCCAGTCCAGATTTGACTTTGCTTAAAGCCCTTGGCTGGGAGCCACATTTATCAGGGATAGAGCCCAGGAATTGGGATCATTAATCGATGGCTCCCTCTGGTCACTGTGCAGTTGCAGGAAGTGCTCTGTGGCAGGCCTGGAATTTATTGCAAAAGCTGTTGTAGAATTTGAATTGCAGAGCTCCAAGCTCTGGGATGCAATTTTTTTAGGCTTTTTTTTTTTTTTTTTTCTCCTTTTTCCCCCCAAAAAAAACCCAGGGAGCAGCAGCTTTTGATTTTTCTCATGCAGCTCAGCCCAGACTGTGCACTAATGTGCTAGTGATTAACTTGCAACCTTGCAGTGCCAAACTCTCCAAAGTTTGCAGGCTGCCAAAACTGGGCTGTTCTCTTCAGGAGCTTTTGTATTCCACTGGTAGGAATTCACACAGCCCTTTGCTGCAATCACATCTTTGTTAGAAGCAGTCCTCTTAAACTCGAACAAAAAGTATTGTTGATGGTTTTCCATGGTTCTTTTGCTCTGGATTAAATTATTGGCACTGAGTAGTCAGTTTAAACAACAACAACAACAAAAAAAATGTAGCTTTGAATCTTTCATTTATGTTCTTTTGCTTTGGAATTTGATATGTGAGGAGCTGCTTTGAGTAAAAAATCCCTGAAGGCCTTCACCTCCTAACCCTGGTGATGTTCAGCTCTGTCTTTCCTGGTACAGGTTAAAAAGCTCATAAAGTAGCAGAGCTGCAAATTCAAACACACTTAAGAGCACTTCACATTTGGGAGAGGAGGGAGGGGGAAACTTGATATCCATTGTCAACCTTTGGCAGAAGCTGCACATAACACACATTCCTCTGCACTCCTCAGTTTTGGGAGGTTGGAGCTCTGCTCCTGAAATCCTGCTGGGGTTTGAAATCCTGCTGGGGTTTGAAATCCTGCTGGGGTTTGAAATCCTGCTGGTGTTTGTCTCTGGTATCAGATCTTTGTAAAAAAAAAAAGATAAAAACGTTTATGGTTTGCTGTGGTCCTTTTAAAATCCACTGGAGGGGGGGAAGTGTTGCTGCATTCCTGAGCTGATCCTTATCCAGCCTCTCTCAGGTGTTCCCTTACCCTCTGACCACAACCTGCAGCTCCTCCAGCAGCAGCAGGAGCCCTCCAGGCTCAGAGCTTCCCAGCAGGAATCCAGCCAGTCCTTCCCTCTGACCCAGGGCACCCACATGCTGCTGCAGAACAACAGGTTTGTTGTCTGGTGGACTCGGGGTCAAAATTCCTGGGATCTGAAGGATGGAGTCAGCAACCAGCTCCTCTCTGCTGCTGGAAGCCCACTTCAGGATTAACACCTTGTCCATAAGGACTGTTCTCCTGAAAATCTTCCTTTTCTGCCTCAGTACCCCCAGAGTTACAAGAAGAAAAGCCAAACCCTTATTTTTGGTGCTCTTTTCCCACTGTCTGCTGGCAGTTGGGTGTCCTTGGAACGGATTCTGCTTTAAATGCTCCATCTCATCCCTCTTAAAGTTGATTTTCAAAATCTTGGAACTCCTCAGCACGGATCAGGAGTCTAAAGTTTTTCTGCTTGATCCCAGTGGAGGATTTTTTCCCCTGCATTCTGTATTTTTTGCAGCTATTTCTGTGTTATTTGAGCCTGTCCTGCACCCCAGCACACGGTGGTTAACTCAGATTAAACCCTGAGCAGAGCTCAGTGAAACCTGTACTTAAAACTAATTTATTCATGCAGCTCCTGCATTTATGTGCTCTGTGAGCAGGGGTTTGAGGCTGAAATCACACTATTCCAGAATAAACAGCACTTGAAATTTTAGAACAATAAAAGCACGTTTCCAGTTCCCTTTGTCACTTGTGGAACAGCTCAGCTGAACATCCTGGAGTGTGCTGAGGCTGAAACCCAACACCTGGATGCTTGGAGTGATACCTGAGTGTGGAAAACAAGTCCTTTTGTGACTGAAATCGTTGTTGCAAACCAGCTTTGTCATTCAAGAAGTTGGTTGAGTGGCAAGTTTTCCTTTTAGGATGAAAAGCCTGTTGTTGTGTCCAAGTTTAGCAGTGGAAGGTGCTGCTGCTGAGACCGTTTCTCAGCTGCTTTGGAGCAGATTTAAGGTTCTTAAAGATAATTTCTCAGGGGTTTTTGCCGTGGTTGAATGACACAGGGAGCAGAACTTGCAGAGTGAGGTCCTGCATAGCCATTCCAGGTTTTTTTGGCTGAAGGATCATAGATCCCACATCATGTTGGAGGCAGCAAGTGGGACCTGAGTTAGGAAGGAGGAAACAACACCAGGTGCTCTCCCCTGGCTCTGTGGAGCTTCAGGACACTTTAATTCCTGGGGAGGTTCCCTCCCCCTGTCTCTCCAGCTTGGCCTCATAGTTTGGATGTTTGCATCCACAAATAGTTCCAGTGCTGTGTAAATACCAAACTGCTTCATTTTTGGGTGGATTTTGGATCTCTTTGCTGAGCAGGACAGGAACTCCAAGGTGGACTCTGCTTCTGAAGTCACTTTTTAAATAAAACCAACATTGTGTTTTATTTTGTGGTTAAATCCAAGCAACACCCCCCACTCCCCTGCTATGGAGATTAATGTGCTTTTCCAAGTGAGAGCCACAGATTGGGTAAATAAATCCTAAGCATCTTGTTTGGGATAATTATTAAGAGTCCTGCTGCACTGATGGAAGTGGTTTAATATTGAGGGGAATTTTGGTGCAATATTTCACCATTTGTCAGGATTGTGGCAGCTGTTCCCAACATTCCTGCTGTCCAGATACTGTTCTTGCTGCAGGTTTGTCATTTCTCAGCTCAGCTTTCATTCCTGGGCTGGGCAGAAGCTTTCCCTGCCATGGAATTCTGAGCACGAGGGTGTTCCTTTGCTTCCTCACATTGAATTATGGATTATTCAGAATCTCCATTGATTTGCTGAGGAGCTGCAGCATGTTGGGTTCAGCTGATTCAGTGACTTTTAAATGTTTTATTACTCTAATCTAAACGTTCCTGAGTACAAACCCCTCTCTGGGGCTGCCTCTGACCAAGGAAATGTTTTCTGTTCCAGAGGTTCACGCCACGGGGTTCAACTACCAAAACGAGGATGAAAAGGTTACTCTCTCCTTTCCCAGTACCCTGCAGAAAGGTAGGAGCTATTCCCCTGCTCCCTGCTGCCTTCAGCCCTGGCTTTGAGGGGTTTGCACTTGGAAAAGCTGGAGTGGGACAGCTCTGCCTTCCCTGGAGTTCCCCAGCGTGGTGCTCCCTGTGGATGTGCCCACCATGGGTCACTTCAGGAGCCTCTGGACTTGGAAATGTTGTTTCACTAAGGGTGGTAATTCCTGCCAACACCTGAGGTGGCTCTGATTATTTCCCAGCTCTTGGGAGGCAGGAGCTGTTCCTGTTATTCCCCCTGAGCTGTTCCCTCCTGAGCTCACTGGAATTACTGCAGGATTTTCCTCACCGTCGATGTTTGGATTCTCCTGAAGCTGCTGCAGTTTCTTGCTCTGAGGAGCCCGTGGGTTGAAACAGCTCCTCAGTTTAAATAAAGCAGTTTTATTTCATCTGGATAAATACAAATAGGAAATTCTGGGATGATCAAGCAGGAATGTTTGGTTCTATGGGATCTTGGCTGCTGCTCTGGGCAGGCTCAGGTTTCCCCTTTTGCACTGAGAGACATCAAGGGCAGAATAAATCCTGAGACTAATTGACTTATGAGCTTGAGCACTGCCACAGCTCCATCTTGGCTTTGTAGTGGATTCCACAGGATGCCATTATTGCTTATATCCTATATTTGTGCCAACTTTAAAGTGAGGATTAGAGGATCAGACTTTGGGAATGGCTTAAGGTTGGTCTCTCCTGGTTGTGCTTTCTGCTTAGAAGGTGAGACTGAGCCCTGCAGCAGCCTCTGGTAGCAATCCTAAAAATCTGTGGGGAGCCTGGCTTTGCTCTTCTGGGGTTTGTCTGGGGAGAGTGGAGGGTTTGTGGGGGGCTGGCACTGGAGGGACAGAGAGGAGCTGAAGGGGCCTGGTGGTCCAGACCGAATCCATGCTCTGTTTGGCACAATCCAGTAACAACACCCCCCCTCTGTTTGTGTTGCAGGGACAGGGACCCTAAAGATAGACTTTGTAGGGGAGCTGAATGACAAAATGAAAGGTTTTTACCGGAGTAAATACACCACCCCCACCGGAGACACCCGCTACGCTGCTGTCACTCAGTTCGAGGTACGGGCTGCACTGCTGCTTTCAGGGAGGATTTCTGCTGGGAAGAGGCAAAGGCACAGTTTTCCTGCCTTTATCTCTCTCCTCTGGGTGAATTTCATGATTTTTTTTGCTCCTTGCTTCGAGTGTGGGTAACACTCAAATTTAAACGCTGCGGCCTCCAGGGCAGGAAATTCGGGATGTTCCAATTCCCCAGGCAGGGCTGTGGGATGCACCCTAGACATGCAGGAGCTGCAGTGTTCAGGAACATCTCATGATTTAGACATGCTCAGATACCTCTGTGAAACCTTGTGTGAAGCACTTTAATCTTTCTTTGACAGCCCCCTGTGCCTTTTATCTCAGCATCTCCCCGACATCCCAAACGTGAGCCAGGGCCCGGCCCTGTTACGTAAACCCCCGGCCAAAATGGCAGGAATTTGACTCCATATTGCAATTCCAGAGTGATCCTCCTGCTTACATAAACCAGGCAGCCCTCCCCTGCCACGGGCAGAGCGTTTTTTGGGAGCGGGCTGATGGAATATAAATAGGTGGTCGTGTGTGCAGGGCCTGTGAACGCCTGGGTGCCCTCTGTGCTTTCACATGACTGAGCTTTGCTCCTCTCATGACTCTGCTAAATTTTCCTCAGACTGTACAATTCCATCAGAGCACAGAGGCCTTTTCAGCTGCTTTTATTTATTCAAGCTGAGGGTGAAATAAGAATAAAATGCTCTGATGCAGAGGTCAAGAGTGTCCGTGATTCACCCACTTCTTGCCCCAAAATAAGCTGAATTTGTGTGTTTTGCTGCCACAATCTCCTGTGATTTATTTCTTTAATGCTCTTTTTTTCAGGCTACTGATGCTCGCAGAGCTTTCCCTTGCTGGGATGAACCTGCTATTAAGGCAACATTTGATATTTCTTTGGTGGTTCCTAAAGACAGAGTAGCTTTGTCAAATATGGTGAGTCCTTGATGTGCAAATAAACAGTGTTTTAAATAAAGCTGTGATAACACCAGCTGCTTAATTGATAATTAATAATGTGTCTTGGTAACAGAATTAGGAATACAGGCTGCCTTGCTATTGCTAAGGAGGAATAAATGCAGAGAGCTTTGAAACAAGATGTTATTTGGTGTCAGGTGCACAAAACCTGAACAGGTTGGACAAACCTGGTGGTTTAAAAAAATATATATAATAAACAGTGGTAAGTATATATAACATGTGTAAAATATATAAAAATATATTAAAATATATAACATAGTAAATATAAATAATATATTTAATAAATAATAAATCTTGGCATAGGTCAAGCCACGTGCTGGTTGATTAAGAGTGACTGGGGAAAAGTCCTTTGTGTGTTACCCAGAAGCACTTGAGATAAATCAGAGAGTTTCCTGCTCTGGAGAATTTCTGTCCAGAACTGGGATGAAATGTGGAAGCAGAAGTACCTCTGTCACAAAAGGGGCATTTTTAGTTTGTGCTGCCTGCACATATTTTTAGATGATGTTGCTGGAGAAGAGTCAGTTTAAAAATAGAGTGGGTTTGTTTTTTTTTTTTATTCCTAACATTGAGAGTTACCTGTAAAGTCTGGCCTGGCCTTGACCACGTGGTTTCTGTTTCAAGTGAAAGTTTCTGTTTCAAGGGAAGGTTTGTGTCTCAAGCAAAAGCTGGAGCCTTCCTAGGATGGGAGCAGTGCTGGTTTTGAAGGACAAATGCTTTGGAAACAGTGGACTATAACTTATAACTTGACAGGAAGCTGAACATGAGCCAGAGTGTGCCCAGGTGGCCAAGAAGGCCAATGAATCCTGGCCTGGCTCAGGAACAGTGTGGCCAACAGGTCCAAGGAAGTGATTCTGCCCCTGGACTCAGCACTGGTGAGGCCACCCCTGGAGTGCTGTGTCCAGTTCTGGGCCCTCAGCTCAGGAAGGACATTGAGGGGCTGGAGCAGGTCCAGAGGAGAGCAACGAGGCTGGGGAAGGGACTGGAGCACAAGTGCTGTGAGGAGAGGCTGAGGGAGCTGGGGGGGCTCAGCCTGGAGAAGAGGAGGCTCAGGGGAGACCTCCTCACTCTCTGCAACTCCCTGACAGGAGGGGGGAGCCGGGGGGGGTTGGTCTCTTCTCCCAGGCAACCATCAGCAAGACAAGGGGGCTCGGTCTTGAGCTGTGCCAGGGGAGGTTTAGGTTGGATATCAGGAAGAATTTCTTTGCAGAGAGGGTGCTCAGCCATTGGAATGGGCTGCCCAGGGAAGTGGTGGATTCTCCATCCCTGGAGGTTTTTAAGATGGGACTGGATGTGGCATCAGTGCCATGGGCTGGGAACCACGGCGGGGTTGGATCAAGGGTTGGACTTGATGATCTTGGAGGTCCCTTCCAACCCAGCTGATTCTATGATTCTCTGATATCTTGTGTGCTTTTACAATATACAATATCTCCAGGTTGGACAGGGCATTTTAATAACTGCAGAACCACACCGTGGCCTGGACTTTAAACCTTAACCCCCTTTCCACTTTCCCTGCGTGACTCATGAGGATGGAGCGACGTTGCGCAATCCCGGTTTCGCTTCCCCGAAAAAAAGACTTGACAACTCTCCCTCTGTCCCTCTGTCCCCCCAGAACGTGGTGGACAGGAAGCCCTACCCAGATGACGAGAACCTGGTGGAGGTGAAGTTTGCCAGGACCCCCGTGATGTCCACGTACCTGGTGGCCTTCGTGGTGGGCGAGTACGACTTCGTGGAGGCGCGATCCCAGGACGGGGTCCTGGTCCGGGTCTACACCCCCGTGGGCAAAGCGGAGCAAGGAAAGTTTGCCTTGGAGGTAAATGAGCTCAGAGGGGCCTGGGGTCCAGGAGGGATCCCTGGACACGCCTCTGCTCTGGTCACTCTGCTCTGTGGCCCAAATCCGGGGGGTTTGTGGGTGTTTTTAGTGGCTCGAAGAGGCCGAGCTCCAAATTAACCAGAATTTCAGCTGTGGGCAAACAGGTGTCTGCAGTGACCAAAACACGGGGTTTGACTCAGTTCTGATTTGCTTTTATGGCTTAAAGAGCTTCAGTTTGATATCAAACAGAATTTCAGTTGTGAACCAGTGTCTACAATGACCAAAACATGAGTTTTGACTCAATTCTGATTTCCTTTTATGGCTTAAAGAGTTTGAGCTTGATATTAAACAGAATTTCAGTTGTGGACCAATGTCTGCAATGACCAGAACATGAGTTTTGACTCAATTCTGATTTGCTTTTATGGCTTGAAGAGCTTCAGTCTGATATCAAACAGAATTTCAGTTGTGGACCAATATCTATAATGACCAAAACATAGGTTTTGACTCAGTTCTGATTTGCTTTAATGTGCACAAAACCTGAACAGGTTGGACAAACCTGGTGATTTAAAAAGAAATACATATAATAAATAGTGGTAAGAATATATAACATATAAAAATATATATATAAATAATAAATATAAATAATATATATAATAAATCTTGGCATATGTCAAGCCACATGCTGGTTTATTAAGAGTGATTAAGAGCTTGAGTTTGATATCAAACAGAATTTCAGCTGTGGACCAGTATCTATAATGACCAAAACTTGGGTTTTGACTTAGTTCTGATTTGCTTTAATGGCTCAAAAAGCTTGAACTCAATATTAAACAGAATTTCAGTTGTGGACAAACCATTGTCTGCAGTCACCAAAACATGGGTTTGACTCAGCTCTGATTTACTTTAATGTCTCAAAAAACCCTCGAGTTTGATATTAAAGAGAAGTTCAGCTGTGGTCAAACCAAGTCTGTAATGACCAAAACATGAGTTTTTAACTCGGTTCTGATTTGCTTTGGTGGCTCAAAAAGACTGAGCTGGTTAAAGAGAATTTCAATTGCACACTAAACCAAGGTCTCTAACGACCAAAACACGTGGGTTAACTCAGCTGAGTCAGTTCTGATCTGCTGATTCTCTGATTAAAGTTCTGACTTGAAGTTCTGATGAAATTCTGATTTCTGATGGAGTTCTGATTTGCTGATTTCTGGTGAAGTTGTGATTTCTGGTGAAGTTCTGGTTCTCTGATCTCGACTTGGGCCCGAAGATGCTGAGAAGTCCTGGAGGGTGGTGACAGCCTGGGAGAAAACAGGGATGGGGAGTTTTCCAAACCATTGTGAGCTGGGAGTGGGGCTGCTGGAAGAAATCTTTGTGCTGCTTTCTTAGTTTCAATCAGAAATTCTCAAGTTTCCCCCAGTTCCAAGTTAACAGCACATTTCTCCTCTTATTTCTTACAGGTTGCTGCTAAAACTCTGCCTTTTTATAAGGACTACTTCAATGTTCCTTACCCTCTTCCTAAAATTGATCTCATAGCTATTGCAGACTTTGCTGCTGGTAAAGTAACTCACTTTGTTGATGAACTGTATTTAATTTGAATTTTAAACGTTTAGGAAGAGGTGTGTGTATCAATATCAATAAACCTTTGTATTTATTTTATAAAGGTGCCATGGAGAACTGGGGCCTTGTTACTTATAGGTATGCTGTTAAAATACTGTCTTTCCCCCTCTTTGTTCACTAATTCTTGGAATAACTTGGATTAGCTTTAGGGAGCTGTAATTACTGGGTGTCATCCCAAATGAGACAGAGCAAATACCTTCAATTCTTGCTCCGTTTTGGATAATTTTGGTGGCGTTGAACAGCTTAGGAAGGCAAAAAATCAGCTCTTGCAGGTGCTGTCCAAGGGTGTGAGGTTTTTAAGTGTCTGGCAGCACTGCCTGTTCTGCAGGAAAACTTTCCTGGCCCCTTTTTTTTTTTTTTTTTTGCCCTGTCAAACTCACTGACACAGCTGGAAGAGTTTCTCCTTTTACCTCGTGGGCAAGTTGGTAAATTTAACCCCCCCAGAGCAACCGTGTGGAGATGAGCAAATCAAAAACATTAACTTGCCTTTCTTTTCAGTTTGATTTTTTTTTCCCCCCCCCCTCCTTCTGGTCAGGCTTTTGTACTTTTGGCTTGACATCATTCCATGCCCAATGATTTCCCTTGCATTTTGAAACAACCTGTAAGCTCTGGACCCGAAATCCTGAAATAATTTTAATTCCTTCTGCTCGAGCTTTTGATTTGCCCTCAAAAAAAACCAACACAGAAATTCGAGCCCAGGTTTCAAATCTATTTGTCTTCTCATTGCAATTCTGATGAAATCTGATATTTTTGCTCCCTGTGGAAAAGAAAAATACGTGTGTTTATCCTGGATGAGGGGAATTTTTGGAAGCTTCACGGTGCTGTTCATTTCCCCCCCCCCCTTATGCCGAGTTTGGGTTGGCTCCATCCCTTTGGGAGGCACCAGCTGAGGTGCTTCCCTTGGAATTACAGCATTCCAGGGGTTTTTAACAGACCCCCTGATGGTGGCTAGGGGAAGGTTTGTGCCTGGCTCAGGGAGCACAAGTGGAGAAACTTGTGTAAGACATCTTGGAAGAGCCAGAATTCCTTTGGGAATGAGGGAGGCAGGGCAGACGTGCTGTGCATCCCTCCTGCAGTTGAGGTTCTTAGATTATGTAGGCGAGCTGGCTGATAAATAAAGGATGAACTTTTACTCCTGCCTGGCTTTTTCCACTTGTCTTCTTGCATGCCATAAGGAATTCCTGCTCCAAAGCATTCCAAAAGCTGTGGAACTTCCCAAATGTCTACGCTGAAGTAGCTTTTGGGTTTGTTTTTTTGGGTTTTTTTTTTTTTTAATTATTATTTTTTCAGTCGTGCTGATCACTTTTTAGCTTATTTAGGTGATTTAACCTGCTTTTTGACTGTTTTTCCCCCTGGGCTCATCCAACCCCTTGCTCAGTTCTCCCTCTCTCTCCACCACAGGGAGACAGCTCTGCTCATTGACCCCAAAAATTCCTGTTCTTCATCTCGCCAGTGGGTTGCCCTGGTTGTGGGACATGAACTTGCTCATCAGTGGTTTGGAAACCTTGTGACCATGGTATGTAACAGCTACAAAATCCTCCATGCCCAGATGTATTTGAGTGCCCCCAAACAGCAGCTTGGGGTCTTTAAATTAATAAATGTAATATTTAAGCCGTGCTTTATTCCCAATTTGTTCTTTCCATTCCTAGATCTTTTCCAGGTGAATTAATCTGGACTTGTTTGGGTGTGTCCCTTGTTAGAATTTAGCAATATTCCAGTGTTTTCCTTTCAGCTGGGAATGATCCACCTGTCAGGCTTTATCCCAAGCAGTCCCAGCTCATTGCAAATCCTTCCAGCCCTGTAGCTCCTGTGAAATTTTCGGGATAAATGTGGAGCCAGTGCCTGAATGGTTTGGAATTTAACTCCTTTTTAGTGGGAATAAAACCACCTGGGAGGCAGCAAGAGTGAAAATCTGTAAAGAAATTCCATTTAGTGCTCAAACCAACCCTGGACCTGTCAGAGCTTCTGCTGGGAACAAATGGCTCCAGCTCCCTCTGGGAATTGGATTTGACATTCCTGTTCCAATCCCTGCTGGAATCCAAATATTTTGCAGGTTCTGAAGTTCTTTTTTAAGTAAGAAATTAGCGTTTGGTGAAAAAAAAAAAAGATTTGGAGCCCTAAATCTTCACTCTTTAAACTGTGAGTGGATGGAGGGGGAAAAAAACCCCAGCGTAAATATGAATTTTAATATTAATTTTAATATTGATTAAAACAAAAAGCAGAGTTTGGGAGACTTTTCTCCGGGGCCATGGGGGCAGCTCTGGCCAATTCCTGTCTGTGGCAGCTTCCATGTGAGAGCAGCACAGTATTTGCAGGGAAAAGCAGTAGTGGAGTGGTGTATTTTTAGCTGTTGGTGGAGTTGAACAGCTGGAAGCAGGGAGAGCCAGCATCCTGTGACAGCCTGTGGGATGCCAGGAAATGCTCACACTCCATTAGTGACCACAAACCTGGGGAGAACTGGGGACAAAAAGGGCTGAGAAAGTTCACAGAACCCTCTAAAACATACATTAAATCAGCTTTTTCTTTTCCTTTTGAAGCTCTAGCTCTTCCCAAATTTTCCTTTAAGAGCTTTTTCTTGTTGGTTATTATTTTCTGCGATGCAGGTCTGAAATAGAAAAAGGCATTGCAGTGTTAGATAATTCCAAGAAAATCAACTTTCCCTCCTCTCTAATGAGGGGAATGGAGCAGAAAACCTCAGTGGCATCTCTGCTTTGCTTTGCCACTTCTGGCCAGCACAATATCCCAGTTTTTCTGATAAATAAGAAGAACTCCAGGTGTGTTGGAGCTGGGTGTGTGAAGAATTCCTGAGTCTGGGAAACAGGTGCACCAGAGATGTAAAAGGAATTTGGATGCTCTCCACTCCAAAAATAAAGCAGTGGAGTTTGTCACAGCTTTCCCTGTGGAAATTCCACCC
Source organism: Corapipo altera (assembly GCF_003945725.1). Taxonomy (NCBI): domain Eukaryota; kingdom Metazoa; phylum Chordata; class Aves; order Passeriformes; family Pipridae; genus Corapipo; species Corapipo altera. The sequence goes on from NW_020885292.1 coordinate 14,355, forward strand.
TCCCAGGGGACAATGGTTCACTGAGAGGAGAAGCAGGAGGTTTTTGGGACTGGATCCTGCCCAGCTCCTTGTGCTCAGGCACCAGTGGCACTCGGAGTTACCCACCCCTTTTGCATTTAAAATGGGGGGTTAAAGCATGGAAAAGGGTGTTTCCTTCCTCAATATCCATAGCCTTTTTCCTTACCTTCCCTGCTTCACTTAAATATTAAATACTAGTATTAAATACTAATATTCAAGTGAAAGGCAGAATTTTAAAATGTCACTGTCACATTCTTACCTTTAAAAAAAAACAAATCCCGCTTTTGGCTGGCAAGGAACAACTTTTGAACTGCTCAGCAGGCTTCAGGTTTCCATAATTTAGGATATTTCTTGAGATTCCAGGTTTTTCTGCTTAATGTAAGGAAAAAAAAAGAACAAACAAACCCCAAACCAGCTGTTTGTCCCACAATTTGGGGAAGAAAGACCCCATTGTGTCCCCACATTCTTACCTTTAAAAAAACAAATCTTGGCTGGCGAGGAACAACTTTTGAAGTGCTCACCAGGCTTCAGGTTTCCATAATTTAGGATATTTCTCAAAATTCCAGGTTTTTCTCCTTACTGTAAGGAGAAAAAAAACCCAAAGAAACCCCAAACCAGCTGTTTGTCCCACGATTTGGGGAAGAAAGACCCCGTTGTGTCCCCCCAGCTGTGCTGCCTCACGGACCTGCAGCTTTGCCTGGTCCTGGGTTTTCCCTAATCCAGGCTGTTCCATGGCTCTGCTCTGACCTCCAGTCCAGGCTCTGGGAATTTCTGCTCCATGTAGAGTCCCTAAAACTTAAGGGGAAGGCAATTTTTGGATGCTGGTGGCTCTTCTTGCCCCGCTGATTCTCCAGAGAGGTGAATTCGTGCTCACAAGCGACACTGAGTTAACCCTGCAAACTTTAATTTTTTGCTGCCAACTTCTCGCTGTTTCATGGAATTTTGACCTTTCCTTTGCCTTCCCAGGAATGGTGGACCCACCTGTGGCTGAATGAGGGCTTTGCCTCGTGGATTGAGTACCTGTGTGTGGATCACTGCTTCCCAGAGTATGACATCTGGACCCAGTTTGTCTCTGCCGACTACACACGGGCCCAGGAGCTCGATGCCTTAGACAACAGCCACCCCATTGAGGTGAGTCCTCCTTCCCCTCCTGCCTCTATCCCTGGTTTTCATTAGCCCCAGGGCAAGATTGTTTCCTGGTAATTAAAAAGGGAACTTTGTAGTCATTCCTGCCACAAAGGGAAAGCTGGAGTTGTGGTTACACCGAGGGGATTTCCCTCTGCTTTCTCTGCTTTCTCTGCTTTCCTCTGCTTTCCTCTGCTTTCCTCTGCTTTCCTCTGCTTTCTCTGCTTTCTCTGCTTTCCTCTGCTTTCCTCTGCTTTCCTCTGCTTTCCTCTGCTTTCCTCTGCTTTCCTCTGCTTTCCTCTGCTTTCCTCTGCTTTCCTCTGCTTCCCTCTGCTTTCCTCTGCTTTCCTCTGCTGCACAAAGAAAACTCCCTTTGTAATTCCCAGAGATCGAGTGTTCTGGTGGCAGAAAAATTGGTTGATGGAATAAATGTTGGGAAATTTCCTTGCTTTGTGCAGCAGGTCATTTTAGAGGGATTTACTCCCTGTGTTGTGTTCACTCTCCCTGGGCTGAACAATTTCCCCTGGTTTTATCACTTCGGGACAAGTGGCAAACCAAAGGATTGAAGGAAGAACCCCAAATCTATTAGATTTAACACCAAAAGAACCCCAAATCTGTTAGATTTAACACCAAAACCTAACTTAAAGGGTGTTTAACTTCTAAACCCAACCATACCTGAGTAAGTTGAATTAGCTGGGTGCAGAGATCCACTGAGACAACCCAGTGCTGGGTGTGCACGTGCCTTCTCTGGGAGAAAAGTCACCTCCCAAACGCTACAACCAGCAAAATCCAGGGTTCTGGCAGCTGAAATCCCTCTCATGGGAGTTCTCTCCTGTCTCCCCCAGGTCAGTGTGGGCCACCCCTCCGAGGTGGATGAAATATTTGATGCCATTTCCTACAGCAAGGGAGCCTCCGTGATCCGGATGCTGCACGACTACATCGGGGATGAGGTGAAGGGATTGGGCTGCAAAAACCACCTGGGGCTTTTCAGATCTTTTTTTTTTTTTTTTTTGCAGGTAAAACCAATGATTTTTAACAAAAAAAAAATAATAATTGAATCTGTGCATTCTGTGGCTTTGAAAAATTCTCCCAGTTTATCTGGGCTCTGTTGGGATTAACCCGGGAGAAATGGGATAATGGGGAATATGGCAGTAATTGTAGCACTGATTGTGATTCTCCCTGGCTGATCCCTGGGTGTAAGTGTGGCACGGAGGGAGGTGCCCTGACATATCCCACTGTGTGTTCCCAGGATTTCCGGAAAGGCATGAATTTGTACCTGACCAAGTTCCAGCAGAAAAACGCTGCCACAGGTAACTGGGGTCACTGTGGGGCTTGGTGAGGGGGAAAATTGGGATTTCTGGAGTCCAGCCCTTCAGTGCTGAAGGGATGAATCCTTAAACAGCCTTTTTTCCACCTGAGACAGCTGAAATCCCAGAAAACAACTGGCTTGTTTCCAGTTTCGTGCCCCTGCCCAGCCAGGACTCGGCACCCTTAGGGATTTTCTGCCAGGGGAATGAGTGGCTGAGGTGATGGGAAAGGGCTGATTTACCCTTTGCCACATTTGCACAGTCGTGGAATTTGGAAACAGAGCCTTTGCTTTGCCAAGTGAGCCTTTTGCAAGCTTCCTTTTGCAGTTATTGATCGTGTGGGTGATTAAACAGGGCAAAGTCCCGTCCAACGTTCCCCCAGCACGTTCTTTGCTTAAACCTTTTTGTGGATCAGGCAGAAATGTGCAAGTGGAACATCAGGCTCTGGCAGCCCCTGGTGTTTGCTCAGCAATTTTGACATAATATATAAAAAAAACTAAAGGGAAAGATGGCACTATTTGAATATTTAATGTTATTTTTAAGGTATTTTTTCACGACGTGTGTTGATTGCTTTATTTTTTAGCAGTAAAGAAGCTGTTCCTCCCCACTCTCCCCCATCAGTGGTTTAAACTATTTCCTTTTTCTTGCCTCTCTTCTGTTACAATTCAATAAAAACACAACCCAAAGCATAAAGACAAACTGGAGTAAGAGCCCACCCTCCCCTGTCGTGTCCTTAATAAATCTGGACACATCCAGACTCTGGGAGTGCTGAGTCAGACTTTTCTCCTGCAGAGGATCTCTGGGAAAGCCTGGAAAAAGCCAGTGGCAAACCCATTGCTGCTGTGATGAACACGTGGACCAAACAAATGGGATTCCCACTCATTTATGTGGAAGCTGAGCAGGTAAATCCAACCTTTGGGGTCACCTCGGAGCTGCAGCTCTGCCCTGAGCCGTGGTTTAGGATCAGCTTTAGGGCATCCACTGATCCAAACATCCCCTCTGCTCAGGGCAGAAGTTCAACTGTGGTCAAACCAACGTCTGTAATGACCAAAACATGAGTTTTTAACTCGGTTCTGATTTGCTTTGGTGGCTCAAAAAGACTGAGCTGGTTAAAGAGAATTTCAATTGCACACTAAACCAAGGTCTCCAACGACCAAAACACGTGGGTTAACTCAGCTGAGTCAGTTCTGATCTGCTGATTCTCTGATTAAAGTTCTGACTTGAAGTTCTGATGAAATTCTGATTTCTGATGGAGTTCTGATTTGCTGATTTCTGGTGAAGTTGTGATTTCTGGTGAAGTTCTGGTTCTCTGATCTCGACTTGGGCCCGAAGATGCTGAGAAGTCCTGGAGGGTGGTGACAGCTCTGGTTCTGAAGGGAGGGAGGCACAGCTCCCTGCAGGAATCTGCTACAAACCCCTGGGGAGTTATCCCAGGGACTCCCTGCATCCCTGGAGTTTGCTGACGTTGGAGTTTGTGTGTGTGAAATGTGTGCTGGGGGAGGGAGGCTCTGGCTTAGCTCACCCTGCTTCTCATTCCACCTCAATTATGCTTATTCCACAAGATTGCAGGGTGAGGGAGGATCACTGGGAGCAAACTCAGCTGGGAATCAGGGCATGTGTGTTCTGACAGGAGCAGGGATTTGTGCTTTGGGATGAACCCTCAGGTAGATCCCTCTGGAGGAGGAAAGTTACCCTGTTCAGCAGAGGGCACACACAGTGATAACAGCAGCTGACATCAGGGGTTCTAAAAATTCCTTTCTCTCTTTTTCTTCCCTTTTTGTCTTCAGCAAGAAGATGACAGAGTGTTGAAGTTAGTGCAGAAGAAGTTCTGTGCCAGTGGACCATATACTGGTAAGATGAGCAGGAACAGGGTGACACCCTTGCTGCTCATGCAGTGGCAGCAATTTTGGGAGGTGGAACAGCCCCAGGGCAGGGCAGGGCAGGTGCCCTGAGTAATTCCCACCCTGGATCCAGGTGGGAAAACGTGAGGAATTCCAAGGTTGAAGCTCTCACATGTCCTTGCACGGAGAGCAGGATTCCTCTGCACTCCCTGGCTCCCTGTTCCTTCAGGAATGTCCAGTTTGGGGCCAGTCCTGCATCTGAGGAGCTCTGGAAGCAGCTGGTTTGGAGTGGGGCTGGAATAAAAACCCCTCATGTGGGAGCCAATTCCACCACAGATCCCACTCCTCTTCCATGCTTATACAAATTAAAATGTTTGCCTTCAAAGGTGATTTAAAGATTCTTGGCTTTTAATTCTAAAACTGTCATTCCCCTTCAGTTTTGTGCCTCTTTTCCTTTTAATTTGAAGCAGCCAGTGCTGGACCTGTTTGAACACCTTGTTACTCAGTGTTATGTTTTTCCTCAGACCTTCCTTTCCACCCTTTTCTCCTTCCAGGGGAGGATTTCCCCATGTGGATGGTGCCCATAAGTATTTGCACAAGTGATGACCCCACCTGTGCCAAAATGCAGATCCTGATGGACAAACCAGAGCTCACAGTGGTTTTGAAAGACACCAAACCAGAGCAGTGGGTGAAGGTGAGTCCTCAGGAGGGAGAACACGGCTGGGGATGAGTTTGGAGCCACTGGAATGTTCCCTTGCCTTTCATTTTCCTCTTTTTTTTTTTAAATTTATTCCTTCCCCTTGGAATCTTGTGTTTCTTCTGTGCTGCTGTTGGATTTTGGCTCCTCTCTGGACATTTCCTTAATGAGCCCTTTTCCCTTCCAAAACTACTCCAGACAATGTAAACTGGGACTTTTGAGGAATCCAAACCTGGGCAATCAGAGGCAGCTTTGGAGTGGAAGATGTGGTGGCTTTTTTAGTCTCCCAGGGCAACCAGAGTTTAGTTCAAGTCCATCCTGAGCAAAAATAATCCTGTTTATCTTTCATTAGTGGGAAGGATTTCTGGTGGCCCCTGCCAGACAAATGTGCTTGTGAAAAAAAGCCACTGCTGAGCTCTGCTGCAGCCAAAGGGAATCTGAGAACTGGGAGGGGGGTTAAAAACTGGGAGGGGGTTTAAAAACTGGGAGAGGGTTTAAAAACTGGGAGAGGGTTTAAAAACTGGGAGAGGGTTTAAAAATTGAGAGGGAATTTAAAACTGGGAGGGAATTTAAAACTGGGAGGGAAATTAAAACTGGGAGGGGATTTAAAAACTGGGAGAGGGTTTAAGAACTGGGAGAGGATTTAAAACTGGGAGGGAATTTAAAACTGGGAGGGAATTTAAAAACTGGGAGGGAATTTAAAACTGGGAGGGAATTTGAAAACTGGGAGAGGGAATTTAAAAACTGGGAGAGGATTTAAAACTGGAAGGGAATTTAAAAATTGGGAGAGGGTTTAAAAACTGGGAGAGGGTTTAAAAACTGAGAGGGGGTTTAAAACTGTGAGGGAATTTAAAAATTGGGAGAGGGTTTAAAAACAGGGAGAGAGTTTAAAACTGAAGGGAGAGTTTAAAAACAGAGAGTTTAAAAACTGAGAGAGAGTTTAAAAACTAAGAGTTTAAAAGCTGAGAGAATTTAAAAACAGAGAATTTAAAAACTAAGAGTGAATTTAAAAGCTGAGAGAATTTAAAAACTGAGAGAATTTAAAAACTCAGAGAGAATTTAAAAACTGAGAGAATTTAAAAACTGAGAGAATTTAAAAACTGAGAGAGAATTTAGAAACTGAGAGAGAATTTAGAAACTGAGAGAGAATTTAAAAACTGACAGAATTTAAAAACTGAGAGAGAATTTAAAAACTGAGAGAGAATTTATTTAAAAACTGACAGAATTTAAAAACTGAGAGAGAATTTATTTAAAAACTGAGAGAGAATTTATTTAAAAACTGAGAGAGAATTTATTTAAAAAAAGAAAAAGAGAATTTATTTAAAAACTGAGAGAGAATTTAAAACCAGAAAGGCAGCAGTGGTTGGGCCCCTTGTAGGATCCCTGGAGGAGCTCCCTCTCCTCTCCCTGTCCTTTTCTCCTTGAAAATCTTGATTTTTCCCCCCTTATTATCACTCTTTTATCTTTTTATTTAAATTATCACCATTCCCTTCCCTGACCTACCGAGCCTGGAGACATTTCCACTGATCCAAACCATTAAAAAAAACCCCAAACCATCACTTGCTTTGTTCCCTCCTTGTAATCTGGGGCTGGTTTTGGTCCTTGCAGCTCAACCTGGGCACGGTGGGGTTTTACCGCACCCAGTACAGCCCCGAAATGCTGGAGAGTTTAATCCCGGCCATCAAAGACCTCTCCCTCCCCCCTGTGGACAGGCTGGGCCTGCAGAATGATCTCTTCTCTCTGGTAAGTTGGAGAAAAGCTCCAAAAATTGGGGGTTCAAGGCAGTTTTTACGGGCAAAATGACTTTGGGGTGGCTGCAGGGGATTAATTTTTATTTATTGTTGGTGTTGTTATTTATTAGCAATTATTTATTATCCATAATATTTATTATCCATATTATTTATTATCCATAATATTTATTATCCAGATTATTTATTATCCATAATATTTATTATCCATGTTATTTATTATCAATAATATTTATTACCCATATTATTTATTATCCATAATATTTATTATCCACATTATTTATTATCCATATTATTTGTTATCCATATTATCTATTATCAATATTATAAATTATCAATATTATTTATTATCAATATTATTTATTATCCATATTATTTATTATCCATAATATTTATTATCCACATTATTTATTATCCACATTATTTATTATCCATATTATTTGTTATCCATAATATCTATTATCAATATTATAATTTATCAATATTGTTTATTATCCATATTATTTGTTATCCATATTATTTGTTATTCATAATATTTATTATCAATATTCTAAATTATCAATATTCTAAATTATCCATATTATTTATTATCCATATTATTTGTTATCCATATTATTTGTTATCCATAATATTTATTATCAATATTATAATTTATCAATATTATTTGTTATCCATATTATTTGTTACCTATATTATTTATTATCCATATTATTTGTTATCCATATTGTTTATTATCCATATTGTTTATTTATTATCCATATTATTTATTATCCATATGGTTTATTTATTAGAAATATTATTTCTTATCCATGTGGTTTATTTATTAGAAGTATTACTGTTTATGACAAATCTTTATCATCAATAGTGTCAGATATTATAGATATTATTCAGATATTATAGATATTATTTATTATAAACATTGTTCTTTATTATAAACGTTGCTATTTATTTCTTAGAAATGTCACTGTTGATTTTTCCAGTACCATAAATTACTGGTCTGGTCCTAAATTGACCAAAATCTGAATTATCTGGTTGGATATACCAGCAGGTGTTATATTTCTGTGCTTGGAGCTGTTGATCTGCTGATTAATCAATTAATCCAGATTTTCCTGGCAGTGCTGTGCTCACACCAAGTCACGGGAAGCAAAACCAACTTTTTCATCCTCCCAAATTACCAAAAAAAAGCCAAGATTAAATCTCTTTTCGGTTAAAATCACATTTTGGGCGAGTGTAAAACCAAGAAATAAAATAATAAATAAATAACAGGCAATAAATAAATAAACAAGGAGCTCTTCAATGCCTTAATTCTGCCTGAAAATAAGATTATTCTGGGTTTTTTTTCTCCCTGCCAGGCCCGAGCTGGGATCATCAGCACTGTGGAGGTTCTCAAAGTCATGGAAGCTTTTGTGAACGAGCCCAACTACACGGTGTGGAGTGACCTGAGCTGTAACCTGGGCATCCTCTCCACCCTCCTGTCCCACACAGACTTCCACGAGGACATCCAGGGATTCGTCAGGGACGTCTTCTCCCCCATCGGGGAGAGGCTGGGCTGGGACCCCAAACCTGGGGAGGGTGAGGATCTTCTGCTCTGCAACCCTTTATGGGGGTCTGGGGAACTCCTGGGGCCATAAGGCAAAATTTTGGGGGGGAAATTCTGTGAAATTTGTGGGGGTAAGGCAAAATTTGGGGGGAAATTCCGTGAAATCCGGTGGTGGGTTTGGGAAATTTCGTGTCGGTAATTCAAAATTTTGGGGGAAATCTCTTTGGAAATCTTAGGTGTCAAAAAGTCAAAATTTTAGGGGAAATCTCTTTGGAAATCTTAGGTGTCAAAAAGTCAAAATTTTGGGGGAAATCTCTTTGGAAATCTTATGTGTCAAAAAGTCAAAATTTTGGGGGAAATCTCTTTGGAAATCTTAGGTGTCAATAGTTCAAAATTATGGGGGAAACCTCTGTGAAATCCACTGGTGGTTTTGGAAACTTTGTGTGTCAAAAAGCCAAGATTTTGGGGGAAACCTCTGTGAAATCCAGTGGTGGTTTTGGAAACTTTTTCTGTCAATAATTCAAAATTTTGGGGGAAACCTCTTTGGAAATCTTAGGTGTCAAGAATTCAAAATTTTGGGGGAAAATTCTGTGAAATCCAGTG
>NW_020885293.1:0-23156 GCF_003945725.1 Corapipo altera
ATTGGGGTTTCTTAGCAGGCCAAGATATCTCAGTTAACTCTTTTAGGTCTGGCTTCCGTTTCACTACACATCTCATGACATATCTCATGGAACACCTGGCTGTTATCTTGCTTGCTGTGGTTCCAGTTGCCTCATTTACAAGTTTTTGAGACATTTCTCAGATTCAAAGGGCCCTCTACCTCCTGTGTCCTTTCTTTTCTCATGGAGTTTTGCTTTTCTGGCTAACCCCTTACACATGGATCTGCAGAATATAGAATCATAAAATAGAATCATAGAATATCCTAAGTTGGAAGGGACTCACAAGGATCATCAAAGTCCAGCTCTCGGCCCTGCACAGGACAACCTCAAGAATCACATGATGCCTCAGAGCTTTTTTTTGGATATTTTTTAACTTTTGTAGATTTTAGAAGTAATTGTGTAGTAAATGTAGATTTTAATGTAGTTGTATGATATGGTTTGAAGTTGGCTCCCTGCCGAGTCTCCAAACCTTACCACAAGAAGTGTGTGTCGTCCCCCTCCCCCAAACCTCAGGGATAAGAGGGAGAAAAACAACCAAGAAAAACTGAAACGAGAGAGACAGCTATAGCAATATATATAAATATATTTACACTTATGTTACAGTTATATACAATTGAAATATTTATACAATTTCACAAGGGAAAGGGAAGGGGGAAGGGAAAGGGAACAAAACCAAAATAAAATATATATATATATCCTGATTAGTAGCCCAATATCTAGCAACTAAAAGAGTTAGCAAAGAAATATCTCACTACTCTCCTTGGGACAACCGAGAGTCACTCTGGAACGATTGCCAGCAACCTCTGTCTCCCAAGGTCAACAAGGTCTTACCAGGCCTCGCTCCCCAACACGGCAGACTCAACAGCAGGGAACCTGCACCTCCAAGCCGCCGGAAGGAAAGAGAGCGAAGGCCTTTCCTCCTTTCTTCTTATAGTCTGGCTTACGTAAAAATCATAGGGAATACTGGGTAAATCTGGGCCCTTCCTTGGTTACAAATTGGTCACCGGTCACCAAGGAAGGCCTAGACCAAACTACCACACTGTATTATATCCCTTACCTTTTACCATAATGGCTACACATACTGTTACAATCTGCTTAAATGTTGCAGAAAGAACTTCAGATTCAAATATTCCCTTGAGCAAAATTAAAACTCACACAAGTTATCTGTTGATACCAAAACTGATTTTATTAATTGCTAAGAGATGCAAAGAGAAAGAGGAAAAATTAAGAAAAGTTGGAAAATGCTAAGATTACTTCTAGAAGCAGAGAAAAGATACCACCAAAAAACTACCTTTCCGTCAAGTTGGGGAGGGGGAAGAAGCAGTTTCTGACTTTTTTTTTTCTCTGTCTCTACTGCTTTTTAATGTTATCTCTTTATCTGCAGGGGCTGGGGTGGGGGGTGTCTTAACAGCTTTAGTTTTTCTGGAATGCAGTCAAGATGTGTGGTTTCACCACTCACGCCGAACCGTGTCCCAGGTTGTGCAGAGTCCCAGTTCAGCTGCAGCTTTCAGCCCTCAGAAATATAGTAAGGGTAGAAGGATAAGATATAACTCGCGCATGTCACACAATGGGTCTCAGTTCTCTCCAGGCTGGCAGAGTTTCGGTCTCTGGTGGCAGGTAGGCAGCATGTGGTGGCAGATGAAAGGTGAGGAGGAGCTGGGGAGAGATTCTCAGCTAGGGTAACTGATTCTTTCTCCCTTTGCTCTCCCTGATTTTCCCAAATTTTTCCTCAACTTTTATAGTGTTCAAAGGAGGTTGTACTTGGTTTCTTGGCACATAGCCCTATTCAGATGTTCAAAGAGATACGATAACCATAAACAACAGCAGAATCTTTTGGCAGGAAAACTCCAGTAGGAAGCTCTGGTGAGAACTTCTTGTAGAAAGTTGACTGAGAATTTTTGGTAGGAAGTTTTGACAGGCAGAAACAATGGTGAAACATTATTTTTGGCATTTCTATATTATCTGTGTGTTACACATACCCAACCCTGTTATCCCATTTCATATCAATCCCTCTAAATTCCATTAGTATGTTTAGTCTTCATTTCAACATAGAAGTGTAGAAAAATACCTATGTTTAAGAACATAGTGAGGCCACATATGGAATAATGTGTTCAGTTCTGGTCTCCACAGTTCAAGAAAGACAAGGAGCTACTGGAGAGGGTCCAGTGGAGGGTCACAAAGATGATTAGAGATGAGGAGAGACTGTTGGAGTTGGGCCTTTTTAGTCTAGAGAAGAGAAGACTGAGAGGGGATCTCATCAATGGACAGAAATATCTCAAAGGTGGGTGTCAAGAGGATGGTGCCAGACTCTTTTCTGTGGTGCCAAGTGACAGGATGAGGAACAATGGCCATAAACTAAAACTCAAGAAGTTCCATCTCAACATGAGGAAGAACTTCTTTACATTGAGGGTCATGGAGCACCTGGAACAGGTTGCCCAGGGGTGTTGTGGAGTCTCCCTCTCTGAAGGGAGTTGGTAAAAGGCTTTCTTGTATTCTATACATGTCCCATTTGTGGTCCATGGTTGTCCCTCCTTTTGGTCCAAGAAAGGGGACTCAGTAGTTCCCCATTTAACATTTTCTTTCTTTTCTCTTTCTCTTTTTTTTTTTTTCTGGGCAGCAGAAACAACAAGACGGCAGTCGATGCTCACTTTGTGCATAAAAGATAAGAACATAACAGGATTGATTGATACAGGGGCGGATGTCTCTGTAATTTTGGCTCAAGACTGGCCTGCGGAATGGCCACTGAAAGATACACAAAATACAATTTTGGGAATCAGGGGTATTGAGATACCTAAGCAGAGTATGCATGTTTTGCCAACACATAGTCTGTAAGTACAAATAGCCTAGTTTCAGCCTTTCATTTTGAACACTCCGATCTCCCTGTGGGGATGAGATTTGCTGGAGCAGTGGAATGTGCAGCTTGTGACTCAGCCTGCAAATTTAAACTAGCGGTCGCTGATAAACCTCCCTTGCTCAAATTGACATGATTAACAGATAAACTGGTTTGGGTCGATCAGTGGTCCTTGAAAGGGGAGAAGGTCATTCAGGTAGATAAATTAGTGCAACAACAACTGGATGTGGGGCACTGTCATAGGTTTTTCTTTTTTTTCCATCAGCTTCTGGTAATTTTTCCACACCAACTGCCTGGCCAAGGGTAGAGATGAGTTTTTCAGGTTTTGGTGATTGCTTGGTATAGACCTTAATGACTGTCTTGTTGATATGCTAAACAACTCCTCTGGACAAGAGGCGGGACTCTTTTGTTTCCCTCTAGCTGAGGTCAGGGGTGGGTGTTTTGTTTTTTTTTTCCCCCCGGGGGGGGGGGGGGAGGAAAAAAAATTCCACTCTGGGAGAGGTGAGTGTTTCTCCTCAGGAAACAGCACTTTACTTTTTGCCCAGACTCAGCGAGGGTGTGTGGAGAGACAGAGCTCCAGGGTTTTTTTTTCGGCCAAGTTACCTAGCTGCCTTTGGTCCCAGTTCACCTCCGTTCCCTCATGTGCTGTTCTGTCTATGGCCCGGACTTGCTTCGGATTTTATCTGAGAAGCTGGTCACCATCTGCGGAAGAACTTATGAGGGGAAAGGCTGGTTTTTTCCCCCTCTCCTACTTCCCCCTTCTCTGTGCTGGTGGCAGCTCGCACCCATTGACAAGGAAGAGGAGTTTTCCAGTCGCAGCTTCTGACAAAGTGAGTCCAAAGGAAGATTACCTTCCCCCCTTCTCCTTCCCCTTTTCGGTTGGGGGGGAGTCCCCATTAGGCTGCCTCTCTCACACTGGGGCCCCACAAGGAGGCCACAAGAGCCCAACAGCTCCCCCTGCCTACCACTAGGGAGCAGCTACAGCTTCTGCTCCTCCAGTGATTCAACAGCGCCCCCTGTTGATCATGGTTAGAATTGCACCAAAAGGCAAAAAGTACCAAACTGGTTTTGGTGGGAATCTTGGATGCAGGATTGTTGTTTGGTTTTGTTCTTTCGTTGTGCTGCCTATTCACATATATCCTTTAATAAAGGGTTGTTATCTTTTCTTTCTCCATATTTCCTAGACTGGACTCTCTTAATTTCGGATTTACAATTGCTTAGAGGGAGGAGTTTGGTCTTCCTCATAACTCATCCTCCTTAGCAAACACTTCTGTCTTATTAAACTGAGACAGTAGTTCCATCTACTAGTCCTTGGAATACTCCCATTTTTGTGATACCAAAAAAGAATGGGAAGTGGTGGCTGTTACATGATCTCAGAGACATCAATGCTGTAATGCAGCCTATGGGACCATTGCAGCCAGGGGTTTCTGTCCCGACTCTATTACCTAGAGATTGGGTCCTCCCTGTCATTGATCTTAAAGATTGTTTATTCACAATCCTTTTACATCCAGAGGACAGTGCACGTTTTGCCTTCTCTTTGCCTGTGATTAATGCAATGCCCATGCAATGATTTCAATGGGTTGTGTTACCACAGGGTATGATGAATAGTCCTACAATGTGCCAGGCTTATGTGGCAGCTGTGCTAAAACCCATCAGGGAAAAGTATAGATCTTGCATTATTTATCACTATTTGGATGACATCTTAATATATTCTCAGTGACAGGATCAATTAAATGTAGCATTGAAGGAACTATTGCAAGAGTTGCAAGCTAATGGGTTACAAATTTCTGCCGAAACAGTCCAGACATGCCCACCATGGAAATATTTAGGCTGGCTATTATCCAAGCGGTCTGTCATGCCACAGACATTAATGCTAAAACCAGTGGTAAAGACGCTGAATGATTTACAGAAACTGTTAGGTACAATCAAATAGGTTTGTCTGCTTCTAGGCATCACTACACAGCAGCTAAAGAGTCTATTTGATTTATTAAAGGGCGATAGTGATTTGACATCACCGCACACATTAATGAAAGAAGTGGAGGAAGCGATATGCCTTGTTGCTTCGTGCAAAGCGGAGCGGGTCAAGCCTGACCTTCCCATAAGATTGTTTGTTTTTCCTATGGCGATATTACCCTTCCGCACTGCTGGGGCAGCTTGACGGGCTCAGTGTCTTACATTTAGAATGGATATTTTTGCCACATACCCCAAAGAAAGCAGTAACCCCGATGCAGGAACTATGTGCTGAAGTAATTAAGCAGGGAAGGTCTTGGTGCCAACAGTTTACAGGGTATGATCCTGCTTGTCTGCATTTGCCTCTCACAGTCAAAGATTACGAATATCTGTTGCAAAACACAGAATGTTCTCAAATTGCTTTAGCTGATTTCATGGGAAACATTTCTTTTTCCTTTCCAGCAGATAAATTTTTGCACAGGCTGGCGCAGTTACCTTTAACCCTGAATGTAATCTTACCGCCTGTGCCTATCCCAGGTGCAAGAAATTTGTTTATAGATGGGTCTGGGAATAGGAAAAAAGCCATCATTGCATGGCATGGAAAGGGGATATGGAAGCATGGTTACACTCGAGAAAATAGTTCAACGCAGCAGTACAGGCTTCGTGCAGTAATCCTTGCCTTTTCTCTCTTTGAAACTGAAGCAATTAATGTTATTGCTGATTCTCAGTATGTGGTGGGTGTTCTACAAAGGATTTATTCAGCTCTGCTGAAGGAAATAAATCAGAAAACTCTCTTTGAACTGTTTGTCCAACTCAAGGCCCTTTTAGAAAAACTGACAGCCCCATTCTTTATTTTGCACATTGGTAGCCACACTTCTCTTCCTGGTCCTACTATGGAAGGGAATGCAGTTGCCAATTGATTTACAGTGGCAACTTTGCAGTTTGATTATGCGAGAGCCTCGCATTCCTTTCTCCATCAAAATGCGTTCAGTTTATGCAAACAGTTTGGCCTTACACTCACTCAGGCTAAGGATATTGTACGAACTTGTCTGGAATGTCAGAAAATATTGTCTCCCATCCCTCCGCAGGGAATTAATTCCTGGGGATTGCGGGCCAATGATTTGTGGCAGTCAGATGTTACACATATTGTAGCATATGGACGACTTCATTTTGTCCATGTCACAGTTGATACATTCTCAGGTTTTCTGCGTGCATCTGCTCATGTTGGAGAAAAAAGCAGTGATGTGCATTGACATTGGACTCACTAGATGCTTTGCAATGATGGGGCTGCTGCAGCAAATTAAGACAGATAATGATCCTAGGTATTCAGCCACTGGCACACGGAATTTTTTGCAACAATGGGAGGTTCATCATCTCTGGCATACCACATAACCCACAGGGGTAAGCTACTGTCAAACGACACCACTTGGTATTAAAAGTCATGCTCTTAAAACAAAAAAGGGGGAATATGACACACCAGGAACAATTAGACAAAGCCATATTTACTCTTAATTTTTTGAATTTGGATCACTTTAATTGTAGCAGAGCAGGTCGTCATTACGGGACCACTGCCTCATTACACAAACAAAAGCTGAAAGTATTATACAGGGATCCACAGGGGAATGCTCAATGGCAAGGTCCTGTTGAGTTGTTAATGTGGGGAAGGGGGTATGCATGTGTTCTATCACCCACAGGACCCCGTTGGCTTCCAGTACATTTGGTAAAACCCTATCATGAGTTGGATGGACCTAACACGCAATCTGATTCCACAAATGCAGAAGTTGTCCCTCAAGACTCCTAGAAAGAGACCGAGGAATGTTGAGTGGCGCAAGCCCTGCCCAGACGTCACATGGGGAAGCTTGAAAAGATTGCAAGATCAGGCAGAACAGATGATGGAGACTGTCAGAGCTACATCTAATCTGCAAAACATCTTCCTAGTCTATCTGACCATAGTGGCCAGCAACAGTACGGTAAAAGGGGCATTTTGGGGTGTGATGTGGGTCTCCTTGTTTAATCTAACCCCCCCCCCGTTTATTGGGCTCATATCCTTGATCCTCCAATGTTTTGGTCAGTCACATGGTAGAATCTGGAAATGCCACTCTCTAACAATGATACTAACTGGATTGGAGGTATTTGGCTGCCACTTCGTGGCTCTTTGGAGGAAAACAAAGATTGGATTAAAACTAATGCAAGTCAAACTTTTTATACACATCGTCCACCTGTATGTCTTGCCAATAGACCAATTAATAGCTGTCTACCATTTGTAGAAAAATTCCACTTATACTATCTGCAAAGGGAAGATAGGGAACACACTAGTGGGAATTTAACTTTTCTTTCCATCACTGGACTTGATCATATCCTGATTGACAAAGAGACGGGGGGATCGTCTCCCTCTCAGCTACCCATTTGCAAAATTCCACGAAGCACCGCATCAGATACACTTGCTGTGCAGTGGACCCCATGTATACTAATAACTCCAGGAATAGTAAACATTGGATTACCTGGAGTAAAAATGATGGATTGGGGACCGAGGGGTCATTTGATTACCAACACATCACATCCTGTAAACTTCACACAAGTTATGAAGGAGACCCTTAAATGGGCAGAAGGGGGTCTCTCAGGATCAGTACTGCAGGCAATATATAAAAACAGTTCTGGCCCTTGGGTAAGCAAATTATGGAAGGTTGCGATGCCATTTTTAATTAGACACGTAGCACATGGACACTATTCCAGGGATAATTCGTTGTATCGACTAACTCTCACTAACTGGCATAATGACTCAGTCATGGTGTGTACCTCTCACATGTGTTCTTGGCTGCACCTGACATTGTGATTAGTGTTACTAACAATACCTTTAATATTACTATAAGTAATCCTTATTATTTTAGTTGTATTACAAATCAGAATGTATCTACTCTCAATTTATCAGTAATAATTCCTATGTGAATAAGAGTCGAACTGTGGCTCCCGGTGAACCTAAGATTTGTAGGGCTCCTTCACTACAAACATCAATGGCGAAATTAAAGATTTGGCTAAAGCAATAAAATCCCAGATGTCTCAAATTCGATCTTTAGCCGAACAAAGTGTCTGGCAGGAGCTGTCTGATAACATTCAATGGGTAAATCCCAAACATTAGTTTGGAGGACTTAATTTAAGGATCTGGATATTTATAGTAGTAGCAAGTTTTTTAATACTCTGTCTGTTTTTAATATTACAAGTCCTCTGGAAGCACATCAGACAAACTTGAAAACGAAGTCTGGGTCCTGGCCCTCTTCATAATGAACCCCACGTGTCAAAACAAAAAAGGGGGATATGTGGGAACAAGTTGAGTCAGCCCTGCAACTGCATTTAGTTAATTAGAACCAAAAAGGAGGATCGACCTTGACGGGTGTTTTGACAAAAAAGAGTGCTGTGTTCTCAAAGTGGAAAAACCACTTAATGGTCTGCATGATAGCGTGCATGGTTTTTCTCGTGGTTGAAAACAGTCACAACATGATGCAAGTGTGAATGTGTGGTATCATAACACCAGTTTAGCAAGATCCTGGGAATTCTGGTTAACTAAAAGACAACACCAGGTGCTGTTTATAAAAGAATATGAATAAAAGGGAAACGCAGAAAGAGATCTGTGGAGAAATCCCAAAATTGAATTCTCTGTATGTGCAGCCTTATTTCTTCATTGCCCATAGTATAACACTGTTGTATTGTATTTTGTTACTAACAAGAATGAGTTATCTCTGATTTAGAATAAAAATGTAGCATAAATGATCAAACCTAATGAGAACAGGAGCATGGGGTGATAGCAGAGCCCTTGAAAACACAGGCACAGGAAGATGCTGAAATGCCCCAGTGCTACAAACAACTCAGCAATAGTCGAGTACTAGTCACCAAAGAAATGCAACCCTGAGAGATGGGTAAAAGCAGTTTTAGGATAACAAAGAAAAGCTATTAAACACATGCAAGAGACCATATACAGTAAATTCAAATAAAATATGGAGTACAAAACAATGAAGAAAAAGATTTGAATTTTTATATGCATTTCTATATGCAGACTCAGAGAAGCACAAAACTATCAACATCATGCTTCTCTCGGCAAAGGATTTTGTGATTAAAGACAACCAGCATGGCTTCAACAAGGGAAAATCCTGCTTGACCAACCTGGTTGTGTGAGATACTGGATTTCAATCTCACTGAATTATCAAGGATTGGACTTGATGATCTCGGGGGTCTTTTCCAACCCAGATGATTCTATGATTGATATGGGTTGGAGTCAACTCACTGGGAATGTGTGTGTGTGTGTGAGAACTGGGCCTAGACCTGCAGGTCCATGGTAAGGCTTGCCTTATCACATAAGGTCTGCTGAGATCACATAACCTGCAACTACCAGGGTTGAGCCCCCTGAGAGCACATGGCAGAGCCAGAAGGCCTGCAACCACCATGGTTGTGCCCACGCAGAGCACACAGTATCACTTAAGGCTGTGTAGCTGGGCTGTCAGTCAAGGAAGGTCTGCCTGGTAGCCCCTGTCTCTCTCTCTCTCTCTCTCTCTCTCTCCCTCCTCTGTTCCAGTCTCAAACATGTGAATCACAAATCTTGTCAGTAACTATTTTTTTCTTCTCTCTTCTTTCTTTACTTTTTTAATCTGTTTTCTTCTTTTACTTTTTCTTCTTTTACTCTTTTCCTTCTCTTGCAGGTTTTACTGAAACTAGTATATTGGTTGTGGGTGGTTTTTCTATGGAATGGGTCTTTGTGCTGGGTGTTTCAGTGAAATATTTTTCTTGGTTGTATTTTACTCCTGCAAAACCTTTTGCCAAAATGTCTTATTTTTCTCAATAAATTAAAAAGAATTTCTCTTCGAGAAAAATGTGTAGTTTTTCTCTGGACGTGAACTCGAAGTTATAATGAACCAAAAGGCTTTTAAAAAGTCTTAAATAAATGTGACCGCTCTGGGTAGCTTGTAGTTTAAAATCCAGAGTGTAACAGGTGGCCACTATGTGTTAGACACCAGATCAGTAATTATTGGGTTGGAACCACCTTGGGGTGTGGGGGTGTGTGTAGAGGGGGAAGGGATGGGTTGAACCTCACAGAGGTGAGGTGGCATCGTATTCCTCATGGCAGACCCCTGGAGCCCACATGGGGAAGCCCCGGAGTAGCTATCAGTCACAAACAGCCTGGGAAAACTATAAGTGGACCCATGGGAATTTCATAAGGTTTAACAAGGCCAAGTGCAAGGTACTTTACCTGGGTCGGGGCAACCCCCGGTACCAATACAGGTTGGGGGATGAACTGATCGAGAGTAGCCCTGCCAAGAAAGACTTGGGCGTGCTGGTGGATGAGAGGTTGGACATGAGCAGCCAATGTGTGCTCACAGCCCAGAAAGCCAATCATATCCTGGGCTGCATCAAAAGCAGTGTGGCCAGCAGGATGAGGGAGGTGATTCTGCCCCTCTACTCCGCTCTGGTGAGAGTCCACCTTGGATACTGCATCCAGCTCTGGGGCCCCCAGCACAGAAAGGACATAGACTTGTTGAAGCGAGTCCAGAGGAGGGCCATGAAGATGATTAGAGGGATGGAACACCTTTCCTATGAGGAAAGGCTGAGAGAATTGGGATTGTTCAACCTGGAAAAGAGAAGGTTTCAGGGTGACCTTCTAGTAGCCTTCTAGCACCTGAAGGGGACCTGCAGGAAATTTGGAGAGGAACAGTTTACAAGGGCATGTAGTGATAAGACAAGGGGGAATGGCTTCAAATTTAAAGAGAGTAGGTATCAGGAAGAAATTCTTCACTGTGAGGGTGGTAAGGCACTGGAACAGGTTGCCAAAGGATGTTGTGGATGCCCCAACTCTTAAAGTGTTCAAGACCAATGGTTATTTTTGGTCTGGGGTCTTCTCGTTTATTGGGTCCTGCAGAATCTCTGGGTGACCAGTTACCCTCCCCTACCACCTCCAGTTGGCCTTTGTTAACCAAAAGATCAGTGCCAGTTCATAGCTCATAGCCTGCGGCTCCAGCAAATTTACTCCCACCTAGGCACAATTTGCAGCTCACAAACCCACCTACTGGCACTAGATGTATTCCTCAACAATCTTCTCACAGAAGACACCCATGTAGCCATCTCTTCCACTACCAAAACCTTGCCACACAATCCCAATACATAGATACAAGTTTTCTCAAAGAATCTAGAAACTAATAAATTATACTCTAGGTTGACAGAAAGAATACAAAGACTGAAAAAGAAAATTTAACCTAAGTAAATTTAGTTTTCCCACTCATCAGAATACTTTGTCTATAAAAATTGACATAAAACACCATCCACTTACAAATGCGAAGAGAATATTTAAAATGTTCCTGTTCAGCAAAGCTAGTAACCATAACACAGGTAATGAAAGGGACCCCCAAGCAAGAAGCAGGCACCAAGATGTTCAGTCAGACCACACTAACATTTTCTAGCTTAAAGATAACACACAAGTTCATGATTTGAATGCCCTGCACAGTGACAGGAAATGGGACCTTATAATCATATCAATTCTTGCTTTCAACAGTACTTGAGAACTGCACCCATTTTGGTTGGTTTGGGTTTGTTTTTTTTGAGAACTCAAAGTGTCTTCATCTAGCATAAATGTAATGATAAACCTATATCTATTTGTGGTGGGTTGAATTTGACTGGACGCCATGTACCTACCCAGCCACTCTATTGTTCCCCTTCCCAGGTAAAGAGGGGAGAGAGTAAGATGGAAAACGACCCGAGGGTTGGGATAAGGCAGTTCATTAAAGCAAAAGCAAAGCAAAAGCTTGTGCGCACAAAAGTAAAGTGAATTAACAAGGTTTATTCTCTACTTACCATTAGCAGCAGTGGCCAGTCACTTCCCGAGAAACAGGGTTTCAGCGACGCATAATGGTTTCTTAACAGGCAGCCATTGGAGACAATGAACATCCCCCTTCCTGCCCCTTTTCTTAGCTTTTATATCTGAACTGATGTCATATGGTATGGAACATCCCTTTGGTTAGTTTGGGTCAGCTGGCCTACTTGTGTCCCCTCCCAGATGGAATGTTACAGTGTTGATGCTGTGCTCAGCAGTAGCCAAAACACTGGTGTGTTATCAACACCTTTCTAGCTACCAATGCAAAGCCCAGCACTGTGAGGGTTGCTATGGGGAAATGAACTACAGTTCAGCCAGACCCAATACAATCTCCACCCCTTTTTCCATACATTTTGCATCACACTCAGATCCCAAATAATATATATATATTCTGACTATCTCTCATGCTTTCACAGATAGATATTATTTTTTCCCATTTGATGGCATGGTGGGTTGACCTTGGCTGGACGCTAGGTGCCCACCCAACCACTCTATCACTTCCTTTCCCAGTTGGACAGAGGAGAGAGTAAGGTGGAAAAACCACTTGTGGGTTGGGATAAGGCAGTTTATTTAAAGTGAAAGCAAAGCGGAAGTCTTTGTGCGCAAAGGCAAAGCGAAAGAAACCAAGGTTTATTCTCTACTTCCCATGAGCAGCAATGGTCGACCACTTACAAGAAGCAGGGTTTCAGCACGTCTAACAGTTTCTCAGCAGGTAGCCATTGGAGACAATGAATGCCTGCCTTCCTGATCCTTGCCTTAGTTTTTATATCTGAGCTGATGTCATATGGTATGGAATATACCTTTGGTTAGTTTGGGTCAGCTGGTCTACTTGGGTCCCCTCCCAGGACCTTGCCTTCAATTGGGGAAGGAATGTTACAGTGCTGGTGCTGTGCTCAGCATTAGCCAAAATGCCGGTGTGTTATCAACACCCTTCTAGTTACCGATGCAAAGCACAACACTGTGAGGGTTACTGGGGGGAAATGAACTCCAGCTCAGCCAGATCCAATACGGATGGTCTTCTTCCACCCCACCAGATCTTGGGCTCAATTCCATTGGGATGGGTACTCAGGACAGGAGAAGCAGCACAATCAGTTGTTGGGCATCGAAACCAGCCCGGTTCGGGTCATTGTCGCACTCTCCTTCTTCCTCGCAAAATTCATTCTTCATTGGCCTGCTACTTTACTTCCTGCAACATACAACTTAGAACACAGAATTTTTTTCCCCCAAGGTTGCATCTCCTTGAGACACACACCAGGTCTCGCCATCCTTCTGCATTATTCACCAAGTACACCCTGGTCCCTAAGCAAAGACAATACCACAGATGAGTTTGCCTTTTCCCATGGGAGGAGAAACCCGCACTGACTCCCCAGTCACTTCCTCATGTGTAGTATGGGGACCTTATCTCCTCCCACAGAATGTAGAGGTTTCATTTGGGCAAAACCAGGGCGGTTGGTAGATCCCCTAGTGTTGACCAGCCAAGCAGTTTCAGTTAAATTTGCCTCTCACTGCTTCCATGTCCCATTACCTAATGCTCTTAACATAGTCTTCAACAGTCCATTATACCTCTCAATCATTCAAGAGGCTTGTGGGTGATAAGGGACATGATAGATCCACTCGATGTCATGTTTCTTTGCACAAGAGTTTATAAGATTATTCCAAAAGTGAGTCCCATTATCTGATTCAATTCTCTCTGGGGTCCCATGTCGCCACAGAATGTGCGTCTCAAGGTCTAAGATGGTGTTTCAAGCAGTGGTCTGGTTTACAGGATGTTTCCAGCCAGCCAGTCATTGCCTCCACCATGGTGAGTATGTAGCTCTTGCCTTGGCATGTTCGTAGCAGTGGTCCAATGTAGTCAGTTTACCAGGCCTCACCATATTGGAAACCCAGCCACAGCCCTTTATTCCAGGGATCTTTTACTCGCATGGTTCTCTTAATTGCCGCAGACGTTTCATATTCGTGAATAACTTGTGTGCTGGCCTCCATGGTCAGGTCCATCCCTCGATCACGAGCCCATCTGTATGTTGCATCTCTTCCTAGATGTCCTGATGTTTCATGGGCCCATCGGGCTATAAATAGCTCACCCTTCCGCACCCAGTCTATATCTGAGCTATTCCAATCTTGGCAGCCTTATCCACCTGGTCATTGTTCTGATGTTCTTCAGTGGTGCAACTTTTGGGCATGTGAGCATCTACATGATGCACCTTCAGAGTCCCATCTTCTACCCATGCAGCGATGTCCTGCCACAATGCAGCAGCCCAGATGGGTTTCCCCCTCTGTTGCCAATTAGTCTTCTTCCACTGCTGTAGCCATCCCCACAGGGCATTAGTCACCATCCAGGAATCAGTATAGAGATTCACTACAGGCCACTTCTGGTCAGTTGTAGCCGGGAGAATCCCAAAACTGAAACCAGTACACCATTGAAAGCTCAACAAAAGCAATATTTATTGCAAAGAAGTAGACAACAAAACGAAAACCTGAGAGAGAGGAAAGAGGAGGGAAATAAGTCCTCAGTACGACCCCCCACTCACTCAGGTGATGCTTACGAGGTTGTCTTACCGACCCCAGAATGCCTAGAATTACCCATAGCAGAAGCTGCATCCTTGGAGTGTTGGCAGGCTCACAAGATAGCGGGCGTCCCTGCAAAAGGCAACGTTGCCCTTCAATGTGAAGCTCGAGTTCCCTCCCAGCAAGAGTTATCTGCTTTTTATACAATTAACTTGTGACGTCTACCTGGGCAGGTGTGGCCAGCATCGCCCAGTTAGAGACCTTCAGTCTCTCCCTCCATTATGTAAGAGACATCTCTTCTGCACATGCATGTGTACACTGGAATTTCCCTGTGCCTGCGTGCTGCACCTCGGGGGGTCTTTCCTAAATGAGTCTGGGGGCTTACTTCATCATCCTCCTCTTCACTTTCTCCTTCAAATGACTTGGAGGGCTGTCAATCAATAGTGAGGCACCAATTAATTTCAGTTTATACAAGATGCTTCCTTCAAGGATGAAGTTCTCGTTTATCAGTGCTTGTTTTCTCATAACTTGGCAGGAAAAGAACAGACTCTCACAGGTGGTTGAGTCAAACACAGATCAAAAGTAGCAGCATCTAATTAAGTACAAATGCACCAGTCCATGATCGCTTCCAGTATTCCTGGGAAATTAGGTTTTCCCATTCAGGTCTGTTGTGTGATCAAAGCTACCCACTTACTCCATGTAGCACTGGTTGCGTGATGCGTTGAGGGGATGTTTCCTCTGAACATTGAAACAAGAAGCTAGGCCCAAAAGAGTTAACTGCTAAGAAGCCCCCCCCCAACATCTAATCGGTCTGTGCTACTAGAGACTCGTTCTGTTCTGCCTACTGGACCAAAACTTAGAAGAATGGTAGAAGAAGTATATAATAGGCCTAGAGGTAATAAATTAGGATACAGTAAGATAAGGTAGACATTTGAATAGGAGAAACAGGCCTGGAGCCAGAGCTTTCTCCAGGCTTCAGTGAGTGGGTTGAGAACAATGGAAAGGTAGAAAGGTCAGGTTGATGAAGATGAGAGAAGACCCCAGACCCACGGGAGGAAGAGCGGATTTCCCACCGAGATTGAGGGCCAAGAGAAGCACCGCCCTAAGCTCCGCCTGAGCTCCACCTATACTCCGCCTGTTATTAATATGTATAGATAGATGTAATCATATGAATATGCATTTAATCATATATGAAAATTGTATAAAAAACACTGATTTTGTGTGAAACCTTTGAGCAAGTTCTTTGTGGTCCAAACCACACTTGCTCCCGGTGTCGACAATAAGAACCTTTGCTACTCAAAGATCCAAAAGTCTCTGAGCAGTTTTTTATACTGGATTTTTCGGAATCATTTTGACGACTCGCGGCAGGACAGTTTTTCCACCTGGTTGCAGAATCCTCAGAGGTCGGGGACCCCCTAGGGCGCCCTCGGTGAGTCTTTTCACCTGAAGGGGCTCCCTGCTTTGGTGGTTTCCTGCAGAGGTTGGACAAGAATGTTGCCTATTGATAAAAGGTATTTATGTTTGGTTTTGTCTATTTTGGTTTTGGGTTCCCATAAGACGAAGACGGAACACTGTCTCGTGGAGTATGGGAGAGGATGTTCTTCCTGGGGAATATCCCCTTTGGGCTGGTATGTTCCAGTTTTGTTTGTATTTGGCCAAATATTGGGTTTTTTGAGGGAAACAAGGTATCTAAGTTTCCTTTTGGTTGTTCTTTTGTTTATGCTCTGATGCATCTATATGTACTCTTGGAAAGTGGCAGTTGTCATAGTATTTTGTTTGGTTTATGTTGCTTTGATAATTTTGTGTTTTCTTGGTTTGTGTTGGAGGTAAAATCGAGCTTCTGAAGGGTCTGTTCCTTCAGCACCAGTCATAGAAACATCTTGTTAAGATTTTATGGGTAGG
Source organism: Corapipo altera (assembly GCF_003945725.1). NCBI lineage: Eukaryota > Metazoa > Chordata > Aves > Passeriformes > Pipridae > Corapipo > Corapipo altera. Next base: position 16,077 of record NW_020885293.1, read on the forward strand.
AGGTCTGAGAGGTTGACTGTGAATACACCACATAGTCTGAAACCTAGCATTAGAATCTGTCAATTTTGTAATTGTTCGTTGTATGTGTGTGCTTTATGTAATAATTGTTTGAAATATATTCTTGGACCCCAGTCTACTCAACAGATAAGGTTAAATTGGACTTTGAATTTATATTGTATTAGATGTGGAGTTAATCAGACTTTGGAGGAAACTCGGTGTGCCAGATATTACTGTCGGTGAACTCATAGATGTGTTTCTTTTGAGATGTTCAGATTCATCATAGAAAGTGGGTTTTTGTTTTGGTTTTTTTTTTAGATTTTGTGGATTTGTGTGGATATACAGGCTTATTGTAAGAGTCAGGTATATTTGTGGTCTAAGGGTGACATCTTGTGGATTTTAGTATTAGTGCAGGTCGGTTGTAAAATTAGTGAATTTAGGCAACCTAAGCGTTCCAAAAACTGCCATAGACCTTTCCTCTGGATCCCTTTCCCCACCCACGACGAGGGGTGGCCCAGTTCTAGTTCCATCTCCATCTGAGGAACCATTCCGACGTCTTGAAGGATGGGGAAAGGGAACTCCAGGGGTTTCTTCAGGGGTTTCTTCTGGCCCTGAGCCTGGAGGGGAGAGGTGCCCTCCCCTCCCCCCCCGCACGTGGTTCCATGGCCGGCACGGAGACAGGACACCGGGCGTGGAGAGGAGGCAAGAGAGCGTTTATTGTTGGGGATGTTACATTTATAGGGTTTAGGAGGATTCACAGAGTAACCAATTAGAAGTCTCAAGGGGCTTACAGGAACACCCAATCACAGGAAGGGGTTAACAAGGACCAATAAGAAACACCTCAGGACACCTTCCCAGGACATTCCTGAGATAACACTACCGTGGGGGGTGTTGGGAAGAAGAAGTATGTGTTTGCAAAGAGACCACCAAAAGCCATTTTAAGACATGTTTAAACAACAGTTTTCCCATATAATGCAGGTTTAGTGCCACACTTTCCTGTTCACAGTATCGAAAGCCTTGGTGAGGTCAACAAAGGTTACATAGAGACCTTTGTTCTGTTCCCTACACTTCTCTTGCAGTTGTCTGAGAACAAACACCATGTCTGTAGTACTCCTGTTGGCTCTGAAACCACACTGACTTTCAGGTAGAATTCCTTCTGCTATAGCGGGTATTAGTCTGTTTAAGAGTATTCTTGCCAGGATTTTGCCAGCAATGGAGAGCAGAGTAATACCACGGTAATTTGAGCATTCTGATTTAGTACCTTTCTTCTTATATAGGGTGATGATGACTGCATCTCGAAGGTCTGATGGTAGTTCACCTAGTTCCCAACAGCTTAGTAAGAACTCATGAAATTTAACATGGAGTGCAAGGCCCCCATGTTTCCAGACTTCAGGTGGAATTCCATCAACCCCAGCTGCCTTGCCAATTTTCAACTGCTGTATGGCCCTGAGGGTTTCTCCTAAAGTGGGGGCAGTATCCAATTCATACTTCACTGGTTGTTGTGTGACAGACTGAATGATTGTGTCTTGGACTACACGGTTGGTACTGAAAAGGGTTTGAAAGTGTTCAGACCATCGATTCAGAATGGAGGTTTTATCTGTAAGAAGTGTTTGACCACCAGCGCTGAGTAGAGGACTTTGAGTTTGGTATGTAGGCCCCCAAGTTCCTCAAAATGATCATCTCATTCCATGAGGATCAACATGGTCAAATCAGTTATGGCAATTCATCAGTTATGGCCCTTTCTAATAACTAATGGTGTGAAACAAGGTTGCGTTCTCGCACCAACCCTATTCACAATCTTTTTCAGCATGATACTCCATAAGGCCACAGCAGACCTCGATGATCAGGATGGTATCTACATTCGATACCATACTGATGGAAGCCTATTCAACCTAAGGCGACTGAAGGTCCACACTAAGACCTTAAACCATCTCGCCCGGGAGCTGCTCTATGCTGATGATGCCACCCTTGTCGCTCACACAGAAGCAGTTCTGCAGCGTTTAACATCCTGCTTCACAGACGCTGCTGAGCTCTTTGAGCTGGAAGTCAGTTTAAAGAAAACAGAAGTTCTCTATCAACCGGCACCTCAGGAAGTCTTCCATCATCCCCATATCACCATTGGCCAATCAGAGCTCAAATCAGTCCAGCAGTTTAATTACCTAGGCAGCCTCATCTCCTCGGATGGTAAGATCAACGGAGAGATAGACAACAGGTTAGCTAAGGCATATAGTGCCTTTGGAAAGCTTCATAAAAGAGTTTGGTGAAATAAACACTTGAAGAAAAGTACAAAGATCAGTGTTTACAGAGCCATAGTGCTGTCTACTCTCTTATATGGATCTGAATCATGGGTCATCTACCGCCACCACCTGCGACTCCTAGAACGCTTCCATCAACGCTGCCTCCGTACAATCCTAAACATCCACTGGTCAGATTATGTAACTAATACATCTGTTCTAGAACAAGCAGCAGTCACAAGCATTGAGGTCATGTTGCTGAGAACACAGTTGCTCTGGGCAGGGCACGTCTCAAGGATGAAGGACCACCTCCTCCCTAAGATCATGCTTTATGGTGAACTTGCCACCGGTTGCCGCATGAGAGGAGCCCCGAAGAGAAGATACAAGGACTCCCTGAAACAACATCTCAGCCTAGGCCATATTGATCAACATAACTGGTCTACTCTGGCTTCCAATCGGGAGGTCTGGAGATACACTATCTATAACACTGCTGATGCCTTTGAGAAAGCACACAGGATCACCTTTGAGGAGAAAAGGCAACGCAGAAAGAATCGTGCCTTTCAGAATTTACCATCTAAGGAGTCTTTCTGCTGTGCCGTTTGCAATCGGACATGCCTGTCTTGTATTGGCCTTTTTAGCCACCAGTGCGCTTGTGACAAACGTGGGTAGAGACCTTTCCCAAATCTTCGTTCGCGAAGCCCAGTCATGATGATGATGATGATGATGAATTTAGGTGATTTCTATTGAAAAGTAGTGCTTGGATTGGAAGAGTGGATATTATTTGGCAGTATAATAATTGTGATTGGCAAGACTCCCATAGGGTGTATATTAAAGCACTGAAAAGATCTGGGAGGAACTCCCAGGGGAAATCTGAGTAAAAAGACCTTTTTAAAGTATTGCCAGAATTGGTGGCCGCTCTATATATTAGATGATGGTGAGAAGTGGCCTCCTCAAGGGAGTATTAATTATAATACAATTTTACAGCTTATGTTGTTCCTCCGCAGAGAACAGAAATGGGATGAGGTAATGTATGTTGATATGTTTTTTACTGTAAGAAACAAGTCAGAATGGCAGAAAGGTTGTGGAATTAATGTAGCCCCCCAGGATCCCCTTGTGTTGGCAATGGAAAAGAATCAGAAAAATAGTAAGTCAAGAAAGCATTGTTGTGATGCTTGTAGTATAGGTCAGAGGTGTCTTAAGCTGGGAAAGAGAGATAGTGATGAGGAAAGTATCTTAGACCCCCAGGAATTGCAGTCGACACATTTTAGGGGACCAGAACTGGCTAGGCAAGGACCAAGCAGCCCGCAGGAGTCGGGACTAGGGGCGGAGGACTCTGAGAGTGTAGCAGAGAGCGTAGAAGACCTGGAAGAAGGAGTGAGTAGAACATATCGTGGTTGGACTGTGGGACAGAAAACTAAGAGAAAGACTGGGGGTAGACCAAAAGCTAAAACCAAGACAAGTCACACGGTGACCCCACTGCGGCAGGTAATAACACCCACAGGTAATCAGACAAGAGTGAAAGCACCCTTTTCAGCAAGTGACTTGAATAGCTGGAGAGAAGAAGTTAAATGTTTTAGGGAAAATCCTGAGAAGGTAGTTAAGAGATTTGAATTGATCGTGAAAAATCAAGATATTGATTGGTCAGATGTGGGGGGAGATGGCAGGCCCATGGAACCCCTGGGCCCCCTGGAAGCAGAAGAGCTGGAGGCATTGAGGGGAGTAAGACCGTTCCCCTGAGAAAGGTGGAGGTGGCTGTCTATTCCCATGGAAGCGGTCCTGAGAGTTGGACAGCACAATGTGGGGGGAAGTCACAGCCCCACAACTGAAGTCTGAGGACTTTGGAGTATTGTGGAGTGTTGGGTCGTTTTTCATGGGAGCAGTGAAGTCAACCAGATAGTTCCCATGGACACAGCCTTGAGCTGTGTGCAGGTGCACATTCCTTAGTATTTTTGTAGAAAGATGTTTATGTTATGTGTGTGAGAAAGTAGAAGTAGAAAAATCTAATAAAAGGCTGCCTGCTGCTCTGAGCAGGCAGACATCCCTTTGTCTCACCATCCTCGTGTGTGTTGTGTGTCTTCTTCCCCCCTTGGACCGGAACCCCTTCGACAGATACCCAGCAACAGTTGGTGCCCCGGTGGACCAGACGAACAGAGAAAAAAGACTATCGACTATTGCCTGGGTCGTAGGGGTATCGCGGTCAGAGGCAGGTGAGCTGCAGGGCGAGGTGCAGCGGGGTCTCGGTACTCAGGAGCTGTATAGCAGCGGGGTGCGCTGCAGGACCCGGGTCCGATTTTCTCTACACCTGCATACGAGTGTTTCTGCCGCACTTGGAAGGCACAAGTTGCCTGGGAGGCCTGGGTGCATTTGGCACTTGTCAGGCGCAGGTGGGCTCCTGAGCATTCTTCTAAGTCACCATGGGGCAGACCATGAGTGCAAACGAAAGGCGTGTGTTTACCGCCTGGAAAGCTTTGTTACGGCGTTTTGGTGTTAGACCGACGAAGCTAAGTTATGTCGCTTGTTGCTTTTGTGTCTTCGGACTGAGAGGAAGGTTGCTTTGCCTGGGAGGACATTAGAGTACTAAAGAAGAGGGGCCGGGCGGAGCCGAAGGGAGCCAAAGCGGGACCGGAGGTTGCAGAGCGGGGCCGGGGGCAGCCAAGCGGCCCCGCCGAAATGGACGCACTGCTAGAGACTCGGCAGCACTTGTCCAAGATGATCAAGGACAGCTACGGCATGGATGTGCTGCTGATGGCCCGGGGGACGATCTTATGACCATAGTGGCTGGATTTCATCTTAAAGAGCTTTCTACGTCTCCTCCGGACGGTACCGCGCCTGTGTACCCAGCGACGGGTGCCTGCGCAGCCGTGTCTGGTCCGCCCGCTGTGGGTGCCTGCGGAGCGGCGCCGGGTCCAGCTTCGGCGCTGCCGAGTCCATCTATGCCCGCGCGGGCAGCGCCAGCCGTGCTGCGGCCCCAGCGGTCGCGGCCCTGGGTACCAGCAGACTGGTAACAGCTGCGGTTCCAGGTGCTGGCTCTGGCCAGAGCGGCCACGGACCCGGCTCTGAGCGGTACAACTACACATGCACCGGCGGCGGCCGTTCAACCGCGGGCCGCGGCGCGGCAGACGGCGGGGGGCGGGTCTGTTTTCCCCCGCGCTGCCGACAGCCATGGTCCCCAGCGGTGTTGCGGAGGGGTAGCGGGCTGGCAGCGGCGGCTGCGGTGTCAGGCGGTGCAGTGGGGGGGGCTGTCTGTGTTCCCCCCTGTTCTACCGTTCCCCCCCCCCCCCCCCCTCCTCCCCGGAACGTGTCCATCTGCAGCTGTTCCTTCCCTCCTATGTATCGTTCTTTCTCAGCGGACCATGTAGCTAGCTTGCGACATGAGGAGAGCAAAGGCAATTTGACTTTTCTTTCTGATTTTTTTCTCCGAATGAACTCTATTCCCCCTCCTCCCCCTCCCTCCCTCCCTCTCCCCCGTCCTCCGACAAGTGCTAGTGAAAGCTCCCTTAACGAAGCAATACTTGCTTCCAGGGGGGCCGAGTGCTCAGGAGAAACAGCAGACACAGGGGGGAGCAGGGGGCGGGAGGAGGTGAAGAAGGGAAAACTAAATGCAGAAGTGGTTCTGTTATGACAAATAGAGTGTCCTTGCTCTATGAAAAAGGTTGAAAATTTTCAAGGTAACATCCTGTCCGTTCCCGTCGTATTTGTCTTTTGCATGGAGAGTTGTACAAGATTTACAAGTTAATATGAGCAAATATGCCATAAATGCCCTTTAAGTTGTGAGACTGATGAGAACTACACAGCCAATAACAACTTATGATGTGTGTGTGAATGATGAATGACTGAGGTGGCCACCTGAATGCATGAGTGGAAAAGGATTGTGTGAAAGAGAGAAGCTACATGAATGTGTAACTGTGTAAACTTACAAATACTTTCTGCCGGTGTCAAGATTTTACAGGGATGTGTAACATGATTCTGTTGAACCATAGTGACTCCTTATTCGGAATGGTATATGAATTCTTCAGGTTCCCATCATGAGTACTTCCACTCTTATGAAAACTGGTAAGGTTTTAGATATTTCAAGACTAGCCCTGTCTGGCTAGGCATATGATCTGGACTGAAGTTAAATAAGAGGTTCTTACACAAATTTAGTGTTCTATTTCATCCTTGTTTCAAAGGTTTATAGTGGTTAAATCTCAGGTGGAGACTTTCCCCTGGTGCTGTTCTTTTTTCATGTGTCATGCTGCCCATGGGCTGTAGCTGTGTGGGCTGTGCAGAAGGCAGAGTCCTTTGAACTTTTCTGTGTTTTCGAGGGTTTAAATCAAGGTTTGTCGATGTTGCTGCCCTGCTTGATCAGCCTGTTGTGGGGGGGCCCTGCAGACTGTCAGGGCCATCCTGCGTTCTTTCTCAGAAGCATCAACAGCGCTACAGATAGTGTGTCTCCAGGCCTCCTGATTGGAGACCAGAGTACACCAGTTATGTTGATCAGTGTGGCCAGGGCTGCAATGTCGTTTCAGGGAGTCCTTGTGTCTTCTTTTCGGGGCTTCTTTCATACGGCAGTTGGTGGCAATATTCATCGTGAAACATCTAGTCCTTCATCCTTGGGATGTGCCCTGCCTGTGGCAGCTGTATTTTCAGAAAAATGTCCTCAATGTTTGTGACTGTTGCTTGTTCTATACCAGACGTATTGATCACATAATCTGACTGGTGGATGTTTAGCGTTGTACGAAGGCAGCATGGGTTAAGTGCTTTGTTAATCAGCCATTCTAGTAGCACAATTGTGAGATTTTGGGATTTTTTGTTTATGTTGCAGTCATTGATGCTAACTGTACGAGGCAGATTTGTGCTATGGTCTCCA
>NW_020885294.1:0-17558 GCF_003945725.1 Corapipo altera
TCCCCCTTGTGTTGCCAGTCCAGCTCTACCTGAGACACTTTCATCTGCTCAGTCCCATCCCCCTGTCCATTGTTGGATGTCACTCAGCAGCCCAGCTCTTGGCTCCCTGTGCATCTCCAGGATGGACTTTCACAGCCAACCTCTCGACCCGGGTGGCAGGAGGGCCTACCCTGATAAGGCCTAAAATCCCATCAGACAATGCCAACAGTGCCAGCTCTCATGCAAGCTGTCTGGGAGATCTGCGAGTTACTGGTGGCACCATGGGAATGGTTTTGGTGTTGAATGATGCTCAAACCAGCCTGGTTCACCCAACTGCAAACACACATCCTGCTTTTGGAAGTTGGATGGGACAGAGAAGCTGGTAACTGACCTGTACATTTGGGAGGAGCAGTCAATCCCTTCCTACTAGAGAAGTCCAGTCCCCTTTCATCCAGGCAGGTTCTTGTAACACAGCCCTTCTTGGGGTTTATGTGTGGAGATTCCTGCCTTGGTTAGGGATGCCCTCCAAGGACACTCCTCAAGGCTGAGCAAAAGAAATCTCCCCATGACCTTTGGTGTGGGTGAGTTACATCAGATCTCTACTCAATAATTATTTCTTTTGGCTAGCTTTAATATAATTGTTTCAATAATTGCATCAATATAGTCCACTATACTATCTGTACTAATAGTAGTTTTAGTCTTTATACCATCTAGTAAATAATTCTGATCTTTTGTCTGATCATTTGTAAGAATCAATGATTAATTTTATAGAAATATTCTCATTTGGCCAATCATTAAAACCTGTGGGACAAAAGTGGTTTAATCCCACTTCTGTAATTCCTTAAATGCAATTTGTTGACAAAATCTGAGGCAAAGATTGGATCCCGTATTCCTTGAGGCTCCACAGTGGGACAATGGCTCCTTGATGCCATGAGATTGCACTGTTTCCCAGTGTTCTTTGGCTCCATAACGCCATGCAGTGTGACAATGGCCGACTGATTCCATCATTTTCCCCAGTGTCACAATGGACCCTTGATTCCATGAAATTTCACAATGTCTCGTTGGTTCTCTTTGATTCCAAAAGGTTCTGGGATGTCACACTGACCCCTTGATTCCCTGACGTTCCACAAAGTCCCAAGGTCCTTTTGATTCCATGAGGTTCCACAGTGTCCCGTGTTCCCTTTGGTTCCAGGAGACCCCAGTGTATTTCAATGGCCCCTGGATTCCAGGAGATTCCACAGTGTCCTGGGGTTCCCTTGTCTCCCTGAGTTTTGGCAGTGTCCCAGGGTCCCTTTGTTCCCAGGAGGTTCCCTTGTCTCCATCAGGCCCTGCCACGTCCCAGACTCCCTTTGGTTCCATGAGGTGCTGCAGGGTCACAATGTCCCCTTTATTCCATGAGATTTATCCATGTCTCAGGGTTCCTTTGGTTCCATGGGATTCCACAGGACCAAAACTCCCTGGTTCTTATCCTTCCAAGATTTGTGGGCCCATTCTATCCCTGCCTGGGATGGAGCCCCATTGTGTTTCTGCAGGAATGGATCCATGGCCATCCTGCCACTGCCCCAATTTAATGCTGCAGAAACATCACTGCAGGCCCGACCCTGGATGCAGGAACAGTCTGAGAACTCCAGGCCTGCTCCCATTCAGCAGAGCCAGTTGGGGTCCCAAAGAGCACAAGGGATTGACTGCAACCCCTGCAGTTCTCTGGCATTGCTGGGGACAAATGCATGAACTGCCAGGAGCTCTGCAGAGCCCTGACAGTGCCACTGCAATCCCAAGCTGCATTGCCCGGGTCAACACTCAGCACAGCCAAGGCCACAACCCTTCCTGAAAGGTGTCCCTTGTGGGCAGGGCCAGGGGGACAAACACCTCCCTCTGTCCCTGCACATGTTGTGTCCCATTCTCATCCCCCACTTTGGGACAAAGTCAGGCTACATTGGGTGTTTAGCTTTGCATTTGCTTCACTCTTTTGTGCTTCCAACACACACACACCTCCCAGTGTGGGCAGAGTCTGGCCCCCCCAAAGGACACAAGACCTGACTATTTGTGTCTCCCGCTGCAGTGGCTGGAACTTGGCCCACAATCTGTGCCAGGAGCAGAGAGGTCCATCTGCACAGAAACTTCTTGGCAAAGGATTTTTAGGAAAACAGGACAGGCTGTGGGGATCACTTGCAGGGCACAGCCAGGGATGTGTCTTGACCAGCCTCCTGTTTCACATGACCAGCTTTTTCATACTCTTTTCTCTCTGTTTTCTCATACTTGTTCCTCCAGTGACACTGTGATTCTACCCTTGCTTTGGTTCTTTCCTAGACATCCCATGACAAGTCTTACCCAGTCCCCAAATCCCCTTTCTGGCTGCCCATCATGAGTCTCAGAGCCCGAGGCCAAATCCCCCATCCTCAGCTGCAAGGTCACCCTGAGAGGTTCTGCCATTGACCCACTTGCTTCAAGTTTCATACAGATACCTTGGAACTGCCTTGGAATTCATTTTTTACTATTTGGGTTTAGAATGGCCTCTTCAAAAACATGGTAATTCATGTCCTAGCTATAGAAATTCTTTGGAGAAGGAGTTTGGGATATTAGACTCAAAGAATAACAGAATGGTTTGGCTTGGAAGGGAGATAAAAGCTCACGTGGTCCAAACTCCTGCACATGGAGAGTGACATCTTCACTAATTGAGGTTGCTCAGAGTTCCTGACCTTGGACAAATCCAGGGATGGGACATCCTCTTCTCTGGAAACCTGCTGCAGTTCTTGCCAGCCCCATTGGTAAATATTTCTTCATTTTTTTCAATATGAAGCTCCCCTATTTCAGTTTGAATCCATTGCCCCATATTCTGCCAATACAGGTCTTGGTAAAACATATGACTGTGACTATCTTACACTATGAGCAAAATGTTGTGACCCTTGTGTGTTGGAAAACACAAAGGGATTTGGGGGAGTGTTTCCCTGACAACAAGGAGAATTTGGGAGAGGGACCTTTACCCACCCAGCTATTGATGTGTCCAAACATCTCTGCCTGGGTGTGGGTGTGAATTGACTGTGATGGGAATTTTGTTATTGTGAATTTAGAATTCAGTCACTGTTAAAATTGTAGCAAATGTTATTGAACCACTTGATAACTGTTCAATTGGTCAATGTCTTTGGATCCAAATCCTTTGTGCCCTGACCCTCTAGTATCCCAAGGCTCTGTGTAAATCATTCCCTATCATAAAAAAAAAAAAAAAAAATTTCCTGACTTCCACTTTAAAATCTTCCTCCTTAGTTAAACTACAAAACAACTCAAATTAACTGTAGAAGGCTTGAAGACTTGAAGAAAAATAAATGAAGGGAAATTATTTGGTTTTCAGTGTTTTAATGAGTCCCAAAGTGTGTTTGGAGCTGCATCTGCTGTCAGTCCCAGATGGGCCATGTCAGAACTGGTGAGGTTGGGGGGTGAGGAGCAACGTTGATCATCCAGGGTCAGTGTGGATCTCCTGAGGAGACACTCAGCATCAAGATCACTTGGAGAACACCTCTATCACCTCTTCTCTGAACTACAAAAAAACCATCCTTGAATTAAAAAAAAAAATAGTACAAACTTTGAAAACTTGTTTTGAAATTGCTTTGAAGACAACTGAAGGAAGACAAAGAGATCCTGAGGGATTTCTGCATTTTAATGAGACCCAGGGTGTGTTTGCAGCCCAGCCCATGATCCTGAGGTACTGAGAGAAAATTGAAGCAGCTGCTGAAGAAGTCAGAAGCCAAACTCCAAGTGCCCTGAAGCATTGCTGGGCCCCACTGAGGGCAGGCACTGACAAAGCCTCCCCAGGGACTCCTTGGAGCAGCTCCTTGGAGGCCAGGAGTGCAGGCAGACAAAGGCTCTGGGCAGGCCCCTGCAATGCTGAGCAAAGCCTGCCTTGGTTTTGTGGAGCACAAAGGCCAAGGCCTGAGCCCCAGGCCCTGGCCCAGCAGATCCTGTCCGTCCCGGCTGGCTCAGGGCTGTTTGGGGGGCACTGGGATGGGAGGGGAGGAACAACAAAGGCCCAAAACTGGGCAACCCCTGCCAGGCTCCTGAGGGAGGGGCGAGGCAGAAACCAAGGGCAGAACCTACAGGGCAAGTTGGTTGTGGTGGCCTGAGTGGCAGAGGCAGCTGCCAGAGGCAAGGGGACAAAGGCCTGGGTGCCTTTGGGCCTTGCAGCCCTGCCAGAGCCCTTGGCCATCTCTCCTGCAGGCTGTCCTGCCCTGGCCCTGCTGCTGCTCTGGCCTTGCAGGCTGCACACACCCCTCCTGCTTTCCCACCTCCCTCCCAGCAGCATTTCTAGACCCTCCCTGATGTCTCTGCACCAGCTCTGGCTGTTCTCTGGAACACAAAACCATGGGCTGATCCTGACTTCCTTCTGGGGGTACGTCTTGCAGCATAAGGGTCCCCATTGGTGATATTTCTTTTTCCTCACCTTCAGTCTGAACCTTCCATGCTACTCTTTGTGGAGATTTCATTCTATTTCCAATATGGAGAAAAGCTCCATCCTGTCAGATCTGCTCTAGACCTTCTCCAGATCTTCCTCATTCCTCCAGAATGGGGAACCTTACAGACAGACAGACCAGTCCAGATGTGGTGACCCCAGGGCTGAGTCCAGGGGGGTCACAACTCCCTTGTCTGGGTGCCCACACTCCCCCTAAGGCAGCCCCATGTGCAGTTGGCCTTAAATCAAGGGGCCATTCTGATTCTTTGTAAAGTCATGGAATCAAGTGGCACCGTGACACTGCAGGGCCTCATGGTACCAAAGGAATTTTGTTTAAACACTCAGAGATCACAATTCATCATTTATAAATCTCTGGGTCAAATTCAATGGCTAGATACTGAATTAGAAGGCAGATGCATAATAATATTTAATTGTACAGAAAATTATTGCAAGAACAATCCAATGACCACCACAAAAAACCTGAGCAGGAAGGCTGGGCCTTTAAGGAGTCCTATTCTGAATGCTACACACCAGAAAACAGGCACTTTATTGCTCCTGAAAAGCATCCAGTCATCATTTTTCTCATGGCATCCTTGAGCTCCTGGTTCCTCAGGCTGTAGATGAAGGGGTTCAGTGCTGGAGGCACCACCGAGTACAGAACTGATAGTGCCAGATCCAGGGATGTGGAGGATATGGAGGGGGGCTTGAGGTTGGAAAATGTGCCAGTGCTGATAACAATAGAGACCACAGCCAGGTGAGGGAGGCACGTGGAAAAGGCTTTGTGCCGTCCCTGCTCAGAGGGGATCCTCAGCACAACCCTGAAGATCTGCACATAGGAGAAAACAATGAAAATAAAACAGCCAAGTCCTAAAGAGATAGTAAATGAGAGAAGCTCAATTTCCCTGAGGTAGCCTGAGTGTGAGCAGGAGAGCTTGAGGATGTGTGGGATTTCACAGAAGAACTGGCCCAGGGCATTTCCCTGGCACAGGGGCAGGGAAAATGTATTGGCTGTGTGCAGCAGAGCACTGAGAAACCCAGCGGTCCAGGCAGCTGTTGCCATGTGTGCACAAGCTCTGCTGCCCAGGAGGGTCCCGTAGTGCAGGGGTTTGCAGATGGCAACATAGCGGTCGTAGCACATGACAGTGAGAAGGAAATATTCTGTTGAAATGAAGAACAGAAAGAAAAAGGCCTGTGCAGCACATCCCTGGTAGGAGATGGTTGTGGTGTCCCAGAGGGAACTGTGCATGGCTTTTGGGACAGTGGTGCAGATGCAGCCCAGGTCTGTGAGGGAGAGGTTGAGCAGGAAGAAGCCCATGGGGGTGTGCAGGTGGTGGTCGCAGGCTACGGCGCTGAGGATGAGGCCGTTGGCCAGGAGGGCAGCCAGGGAGATGGCCAGGAAGAGCCAGAAGTGCAGGAGCTGCAGCTCCCGCCTGTCTGCAAATGCCAGGAGGAGGAACTGGGGGAGGGAGCTGCTGTTGGACATTTGCTGTTCCTTAGGACAGGTCTGTTCAGAAAAGGAAAGCACAGAGAACAATTAAGACAGCCCCCTCTCAGCAAAGCCAGTGCAGTTTTCAGGGAAATCCCCTCCAAGTGAAAGGCATTTTTTTTCTCTGGTTTGTGTTTTCTGAGGGTGCTGTGAGGAGCAGCAGCTCTGGTCATGTGCTGCCAAGGACTCAGCTTACAGTACCCACCCTTAAGGGAAGGCTCAACACTGCCCAGGATCCTGTGCTCATTTCTGAGACTGCCTGAAAGATTCATCTCTGAGAGTAAAAGAGTTGGAATTTCAGTGCAGCCTCCTGACCTGAGAGAACACTGTCTCTGCTACAAAGCCTAAGCAGGAAACACACCTCAGGTCTAATTCCTTTCCTGTAGCCCCTGTCTTTTGTGAGCTTTGCAAAAACTTCTCCATTCAATATCATGTAGTGGTCTGTGAGCAGGTCTGACCCTGCAAGAGTGAGACATGGAAAAGATCCTCCCTCAGCTGCCAGGTTTGCTCCTTGCCCACAGCCCTTCTGCCCCAGCCCTGGCAGCAGCTCCCCAGGCCGGCTGAGAGCTGCCCCTGGCAGGCAGCAGAGTCCCTGCCCAGCACAGCACCCTGGGCTGCAGGACCCTGCTCTGCCCCACAGCCCTGGGCACCCCTGGCTGCACTCCGGGCTTCACAGCTCTTCCAAAGTGCCCCAAAACAGCCCCCTGTTCACCCATCCCATCAGCTGGGGCTGGGCCAGCTTTAGGAGATGCCTCCAGGAGCTGCCCCTGCACTGCCCTGCAGCCACAGACTCACCATGTGCAGCCCTGCCAAGATTCCTCCTGCAGGGAGCTCTCAGCCCTCCTGCCAGTGCTGAGCCCCTCGAAGCTGTGTCTGTGCCCTGCTGGTGTCCCTGAGCTGCCCTGGCAGTGCCCTCAGCCCTGCTGGGCTGTGCAGAGGAGCTGCTCACCAGCAGAGCTGTCTCTTTGAAGCTCTTCTTGCTTGCCAGGAGCTCCCTGTGTGCCAGGAGCCCAGCCCAGCTCAGCAGCACAGCAAAAGCCCCAGGCATTTAATGACCCTCAGGGGGTTTGATGTTGTTTACATGAGACTCAGTCCCTGAGAGGAAGTTCAAACAACTTTTCAAGAAGTCAAAATGAGATTGAAACTCTAAAGTTTCTTGTAGTGCTAATGAGTCTCACTGAGGGACACAACTGAGAAAGGGTCCCTGGGTTCCACATAGAGCAGAAAACTGCAGACAGTGATGACAAGGATAGACAAGCAAGGGACCCCTGACCCCCAGCCCCTGAAAAGGCAGATCCTCATTCCTCAGGGCACTGGGATGTGGGATGTGCAATGCCAAGGGCAGGACCATGGGGTGGCACCTACCAGGCTGCTGAGCAAGGATAAGGAGGCCATGAGGCCCCAGGGCTGCAAGGGGCACTCCCCTCCTCCTGGCATCAGGGGCACAGACAGCAGCCATGGCCAAAGGCCTGCAGAAGGTGGCTGTGTCAGAGCCTTTCAGCTTCTCCCCATCCCTGTCTCTTCTCCAGTCCAGGCTGTCCTACGGTGTCCATACCCTGCCCCTTTCCCTGCAGGCTGTCGTCATCCCCCCAGCTACCCCACCTGGCTGGCACCTTCCTGCACTGACATCTCTGCGTCCTCCCTGGCTTTCCTGCACACACAAAGCCTTGGGATCATCCAGACTCCTCCTGGGTGATGTGTTGCAGCACAGCATTATCCATGGAGTGAAATTCCTTTTTCCTCATGTCCACTCAGGACCTCCCCAGCTGCACTTGGCATTAATTCTTTCCTTCTCATGCTCTTTTCTGCTCTGACAAAAGGATCCACCATCTCTAAATCCTCCCTTCAAGCCCTCTGAGGGGTGTCCTGTACCGTCCTCAGTCTCCACACCATTGAGGCCACAGCTCCTTAGCCCCTCTCTAGTGCTCATGTGCTTGAGACGTTTAAAGCCCATCTTGGGAGATCTCTGGGCACTCACAGATGTTTTTGCAGATGAAAATGTCATGCTCATAGTCTAAGGAAATCACAGGGATACCTTTTATCAAGGCTTATAGTCACATAACACAGTGGGTTTGAACTGAAACAGTTTTATATATGATAATAGGAGGAAAGATTTAACAATAAGGGCAGC
The DNA here is from genome assembly GCF_003945725.1 of Corapipo altera. Classification (NCBI taxonomy): domain Eukaryota; kingdom Metazoa; phylum Chordata; class Aves; order Passeriformes; family Pipridae; genus Corapipo; species Corapipo altera. Next base: position 8,041 of record NW_020885294.1, read on the forward strand.
AAGAATTGGAACAGGTTTCCAGAGAAGTGGATGTCCCATCCCTGCATTTGTCCAAGGTCAGGGACTATGAGTAACCTCAATGAGTAAAAGATGTCACTGTCCTTGTCCAGGGACTTCGACCAGATGTCCTTTCAGCTCTATTCCAAGACAAATCATTCTGGGATTCTTTTGAGTTTAAAGTCCCAAACTCCTCCTCCAAAGAATTTCCACCTTGAGGACATGAATTGCCATGTTTTTGGAGAAACAAATAGTCAGGTCTTGTGTTCTCTGGGGGACCAGACTCTGCCCAGACTGGTGGGGGTGTGTGTTGGAAGCACAAAAGAGTGAAGCAAATGCAAAGCTAAACACCCAATGTAGCCTGACTTTGTCCCTAAGTGGGGGATGAGAATTGGACCCAACATGTGCAGGGACAGATGGAGGTGTTTGTCCCCCTGGCCCTGCCCACAAGGGACACCTTTCAGGAAGGGTTGTGGCCTTGGCTGTGCTGAGTGTTGAGCCGGGCAATGCAGCTTGGGATTGCAGTGGCACTGTCAGGGCTCTGCAGAGCTCCTGGCAGTTCATGCATTTGTCCCCAGCAATGCCAGAGAACTGCAGGGGTTGCAGTCAATCCCTTGTGCTCTTTGGGACCCCAACTGGCTCTGCTGAATAGGAGCAGGCCTGGAGTTCCCAGACTGTTCCTGCATCCAGGGTCGGGCCTGCAGTGACGTTTCTTCAGCATTAAATTGGTGCAGTGGCAGGATGGCCATGGATCCATTCCTGCAGAAACACAATGGGGCTCCATCCCAGGCAGGGATAGAATGGGCCCACAAATCTTGGAAGGATAAGAACCAGGGAGTTTTGGTCCTGTGGAATCCCATGGAACCAAAGGAACCCTGGGACATGGATAAATCTCATGGAATAAAGGGGACATTGTGACCCTGCAGCACCTCATGGAACCAAAGGGAGTCTGGGACGTGGCAGGGCCTGATGGAAACAAAGGAACCTCCTGGGAACACTCCTTGACACTGCCAAAACTCAGGGAGACAAGGGAACCCCAGGACACTGTGGAATCTCCTGGAATCCAGGGGCCATTGGAATACACTGGGACCTCCTGGAACCAAAGGGAACACGGGACACTGTGGAACCTCATGGAACAAAAAGGACCTTGGGACTTTGTGGAACGTCAGGGAATCAAGGGGCCAGTGTAACATCCCAGAACCTTTTGGAACCAAAAGGAACCAATGAGACACTGCGGAATCTCATGGAATCAAGGGTCCATTGTGACATTGTAGAACTTCATAGAATCAAGGGGTCATTCTGATTCTGCAAGGCCTTCTGGAGTCAAAGGGACCATTGTGACACTGGGGAATCTCGTGGAATCAAGGGTCCACTGTGACACTGGGGAAAATGATGGAATCAGTGGGCTATTGTCAAACTGCAGGGCCTTATGGAGCCAAAGAACACTGGGAAACAGTGCAATCTCATGGCATCAAGGAGCCATTGTCCCACTGCGGAGCCTCAAGGAATAAGGAATCCAATCCTTGCCTCAGATTTTTTAACAAATTAAATTAAAGGAATTACGGAAGTGTGATTGAACCACTTTTGTCCCACAGGTTTTAATGATTGGCCAAATGAGAATATTTATATAAAATGAATCATTTATTCTTACAAATGATCAGATGAAAGACCTTAATCAGAATTATTTACTACACAATACAAAGGCTAAAACTACAAGTAGTACAGTATAGGATAGGATAGTGCACTATATTGAAGCAATTATTGAAACAATTCTATTAAAGCTAACCAAAAGAAATAATTATTGAGTAGAGATCTGATGTAACTCACCCAGACCAACGGTCATGGGGAGATTTCTTTTGCTCAGCCTTGAGGAGTGTCCTTGGAGGGCGTTTCCAGCCAAGGCAGGAATCTCCACACATCTACCCCAAGAAGGGCTGTGTTAGAAGAACCTGCCTGGATGAAAGGGGACTGGACTTCTCTAGTAGGAAGGGATTGACTGCTCCTCCCAAATGTACAGGCCAGTTACCAGCTTCTCTGTCCCATCCAACTTCCAAAAGCAGGATGTGTGTTTGGAGTTGGGTGGACCAGGTTGGTTTGAGCATCATTCAACACCAAAACCATTCCCATGGTGCCACCGGTAACTCTCAGATCTCCCAGACAGCTTGCATGAGAGCTGACACTGTTGACATTGTCTGATGGGATTTTAGGCCTTATCAGGGTAGGCCCTCCTGCCACCTGGGTCGAGAGGTTGGCTGTGAAAGTCCATCCTGGAGATGCACAGGGAGCCAAGAGCTGGGCTGCTGAGTGACATCCAACAATGGACAGGGGGATGGGACTGAGCAGATGAAAGTGTCTCAGGTAGAGCACCTGGCACTTGGCCTTGTTGAACCTCCCCCAAGTGGCCTGGGCCCATGGATCCAGCCTGTCCAGATGCCTCTGCAGAGCCTTCCTGCCCTCCAGCACATCAACACTCCCCCCCAGCTTGGTGTCCCCTGGGAACTGCCTGAGCCTGCACTCCATCCCCTTGTGCAGATCATTGAGAAAGAGATTGAAGTGCCCTGAGCCCAGTGCTGAGCCCTGGGAACACCACTGGATGGAACTCCATTGCCCACCACTCCTTGGGCCTGGCCATCCACACAGATGTTTCCCCAGTGAACAGATGCTGCAGAATGTGTTGGATAAAGTTCCTGTAACCTCAGAATATTGGGATGAGTGCAGATTTAGCTCTGCACAGCACAGCAATTCATTCACTTTCTCTCTTTCCCTCCTACTGTGGATCGAGGGAACTTGTGACTTCAGTGTGTGACTCACTGTGTGCAAAGGGCAAATATGGACAGAATCCAGGGCAGGGAGTGTTTGGGGGATCTTGGGATCTGTGCTTGACACAGAAGGTGTTTGCCATTGGTCTAAGACTATCTACTGCAGAACGTGGACTTCAGTGGAGGCAATGTAGACTTAATATACAGCAGGGGAAGGACTTTTGGTTTTTATTGAGCTGTGCCTTCCTCTGGCTTTGTTTGCTGGCAATAAATGAACATCCCTCTGTGTCTCGGGTAGCTCTTTCTCCAAGCCAAGCAGGTGGGAGTTGGTGCCAAGGAGATGAAACCTGCAGGTCCAACCTTGAGTGGAGGAAGTTGAGATTTGCCCAAGGCTGCTTTGAGTGCCAGGGTTTTGATGAGGGAATGATGGGGTGGGGATAAGGATAAAATCTGATGGATTGTCAGACATAAAGGGTCTTGATTTTTGTATCTATTCACAGATTGAATTAGGAGGTGCTTGGGATCAATATCAACTGAGGATTGCCGATATCAATGCAAAAACAGAAAAAAATAAACAGACCACAAAAAAGGAAATATTTTCTCATTGCTTCTTTAATACAATACATTCACTTTAAATGCACTTCTGAGATCTGTCTAATTAACCACAAAAGAATTGAAGACTTACAAGTAAATTATTCCCAAGGGCTTGTCTTGTTAAGATGCCAACACTGAAAAGAGAGTGTGGAGGAATGAGCAGACAAGGACACCATCCCTGGGGCTGGGGAAGCAGGAACTCAGAGTCACTGGTTACGGGTGGCAAATGGACTGTGGGATGTTTCTGTGAGAGCCCCTAAAGGCTGTGCTGGTTTCAGGGGGAGTACAGTTAAATTTCTTCCCCACGGCCAGTACAGGGCTAGATTTTGGCTTTGTGCTGAACACAGGGTTGATAATCACAGAATCACAGAATATGCTGAGTTGGAAGGGATCCACAAGGATCATCCAGTCCAACCCTTAGCCCTGCACAGGACCATCCCCAAGAGTCATACCATGAGCCTGAGAGGATCATCCAAACATTTCTTGAGCTCTGTCAGCCTTGGTGCTGTGCCTGCTGCCCTGGGGAGCCTGTTCAGTGCCCAACCACCCTCTGGGGGAAGAGCCTTTTTCTAATATCCAACCTAATCCTGCCCTGACACAACTCTAGGCCATTCCCTCAGTCCTTTCCCTGGTCCCCACAGAGTAGAGCTCAGGGCCTGCCCCTCCTCTGCCCCTCCTCAGGAAGTTGGACCTGCACTGAGGTCTCCCCTCAGTCTCCTCTTCTCCAGCTGAACACACCAAGTGCCCTCACTTTCCTCACACGCCTTGCCCCCAAGGCCCTTTCCCCATCTTCCTTGCCCTCCTTTGGACACTCTCTAGTGGCTCAATCTCTCCCTTCCATTGTGTCTCCCCAGACTGCCCCAATGGTGCAGGTGAGGCCGCCCCAGGGCAGAGCAGAGCGGGACAATCCCCTCCCTGGCCCGGCCGGCCATGCTGGGCCTGATGCCCCCAGGACAGGCTTGGCCCTCCTGGCTGCCAGGGCACTGCTGACTCAGGGCCAACTGGCCACCCACCAGCACCCCCAGGGCCCTTTCCTGTCACTGCTTTGCAGCCTCTCCTTCCCAGTCTGTCCGTCCATCCGGGGTTGCCCCATCCCAGGGCAGAATCCGGCCGTTTAAGTTCTCAGGGCTCCTAAAGAGCCGGGAGGTCACGGGATGTCAAAGAGCCCCACGGAGCTAAAGGGACCCTTGTGACACTGTGGAACCTCCTGGAATGAAGGGGTCATTGTGACATGTGGGGCTTCATGGAATCAGAGGAACTCTGTGAAGTATCATGGAATCAAGGGGTACCTTTTTGAAACTGTGGAACCTCCTGGAATCAAGGGGCCATTGTGACACTGAAGGGCCTTCTGGAGCCAAAGAGACCATTGTGACACTGTGGAACCTTATGGAATGAAGGGGTCATTGTGATACTGTGGTACCTTCATGGAATCAAGGGGCCTTTGTGACATATGGGGCCTCATGGAATCAGAGGAACCCTGTGGAATATCATGGAATCAAGAGGCACCTGTGACACTGCAGGGTCTCATGCTCCAGAAGGAACCCTGGGACACTGTAGGATCTCATGGAACCAAGGTGCCATTGGGACATAGCATGACTGCATGGAATCAGGGCTCCATAGTAAATGTCCAGGGCCTCATGGAAAAAATGAATCCTGGGACACTGTGGAACTTCATGGAAACAAGGGGCCATTGTGACACTGCAGAACCTCATGGAACAGTGGGAACAATGAGACACTGCAGAACCTTGTGGAAAAAAGGGGCCTTTGTGACACTGTGCAACCACATGGAATCAAGCAGCCCTTGGGACACTGCAGGGCCTCATGGAACAAAAATGCCCTTGGAGACTGTGGAACCTCACGGTTTCAAGGGTCCACTGTGACATTTCAGGGCTACATGGAACTGAAAGAAGCCTGGAACACCGCAGAACCTCATGGAGTCAAGGGGCCCTTATCACAGTGCAGAGCCTCATGGAGCCAAAGGGACCCTGGGACACTGCGGAACCTCACAGAATCCAGGGGCCATTGTGAAACTCCGGGGACTCATGGAATCAAGAGTCCAGCGTGCCATGCAGTGCCTTATGGAACCAAAGGAGCCTGAGACCTTTTTTAAGGATCCTATGGAATCAAGGGGTCATCGTTACACTGTAGAGCCTTCTGGAGCAAAAGGGACCCTGGCAAACTGCAGAATCTCATGGAATCAAGGGACCACTGTGCCACTGAGGAGCCTCATGGAATCAAGGGCCATCGCGACATGTGGGGCCTCATGGAACAAAAGGAATCCTGGGGAACTGCACAAACACATGGAATCAAGTGGCCACTGTGACACGTGGAGCCTCATGGAATCAGGGGAGCCCTGGGACACTGCAGAACCTCACAGAATCAAGAGGCCATTGTGACACTGCAGGGCCTCTTTCAACCAAAGGAGCCTTGCGCTGGGCTGTCACAGGCCAGGGCAGGGGCAGCTGGAGAGCCCCTGGCCCAGCCATGAGTCACAGCATACATTCCCGTTGCTACGGTCAGTTACCATGGCAACCATCATACTTCCCACTGGTACAGTCAGTTGCTATGGCAACCAGCATACATTCCCATTGCTATGGTCAGTAACCATGGCAATCATCATACATTCTTATTGCTATGGTCGGTTACCATGGCAACCATCATACAGTTCCATTGCTATGGTCAGTTACCATGGCAACCATCATATATCCCACTGCTATAGTCCGTTACCATGGCAACCATCATACTTCCTACTAGTACAGTCGGTTACCATGGCAACCACCATACTTCCCACTGCTATGGTCAGTTACCATGGCAACAGCATACATTCCCATTGCCATGGGCGGTTACCGTGGCCACCATCATACATTCCCATCACTACGATCGGTCACCATGGCAACTATCATACTTCCCACTGCTACAGTCAATTGCCATGACAACCAGCATACATTCTATTTGTCATAGTGAGTTACCATGGCACCCATCATACATCCCCATTGCTACATTTGGTTATCATGGCAACCATCACACACTCCCCTTGCTACAGTCAGTTACCATGGAAACCAGCATACATTCCGGTTGCTACTGTGAGTTTCCATGGCAACCATCACACATTCCCATTGCTACGGTGGGTTACCATGGCAACCATCATACATTCCCATTGCTACGATCAGTTACCATGGCAACTATCATACAGTCAAGTTGCTATGGTTGCTTACCATGGCAACTATCATACTTCCCACTGCTATGGTCAGTTACCATGGCAACCACCATACATTCTCATTGCTACAGTGAGTTACCATGGCAACCATCACGCATTCCCATTACTAAGGTCAGTTACCATGGCAACCATCATACAGTTGCATTGCTATGGTCGGTTACCATGGCAACCATCATTTATTCACAGTGCTAAAGTCAGTTACCATGGCAACCAGCATACATTCCGATTGCTACGGTCATTTACCATGGCAACCATCATACATTCCTGTTGCTACGGTCAGTTACCATGGTAACCATCATACTACCTACTGGTACAGTTGGTTGCTATGGGAATCATCATGCATTTCCGTTTCTGTGGTCCGTTACCATGGCAACCATCATACTGTTGCATTGCTATTATGAGTTACCATGGCAACAATCACACATTCCTGTTGCCAAAGTCAGTTACCATGGCAAGCATCATGCAGTTGTGTTGCTACGGTCAGATACCATGGCAACCATCACACATTCCTATTATAGGGACGGTTACCATGGCAACCATCACACATTCCTATTATAGGGACGGTTACCATGGTAACCATCACACATTCCCATTGCTATGGCCGGTTCCAATGGAAACCATCATACAGTCCCATTGCCATGGTCAGTTACCATGGCAAATACCATATATTCCCATCGCTAAGGTCAGTTACTATGGTAACCTCTTGGCTCCTCTTGGACACAAGCAGATGCAGATGAGTCTCCCTCTTGTCCACCAACCTTTAGAGCAGCTGTGCTCTAAAGGCCTGTGTGCCAAGGGGTGTCTTGACCAACACCCTGCGCAAACCTCTGGGACTCTTTGCATCCTGTCGTGCTGCCTTTCCAGTGAACTCCAGGGTTATCAAAGCCAACTTGAACGGGCTCTTTGTCTCACTCCACAATGTCACCCAAACCAGTTTCTCTTCTCACCCTCACCCACAAAAGTTCACCCAATTTCTTCATCCCCTAGAGCAGCTCCGCAGCTCCAAGAAGCTCCTTCCCACTGAGGACACCTCTCTCCTGCACTTTCTCTCCTGTGTCTCCTTGGCCTTCTCTCCCAACCCATCACAGCCCTGCAACCTGGGAACTGTCTCAGCAGGCTTGGGCTGTTATTGCCTCCAGGTGGAAGGAAGAGAGACTTGGGGCTGCAGCTCCTCCTGCCTGTGCCCCACACACAGGGCATTGGGGCCTGTCTGGCTGCAGCCCCTCAGTGGGGGCACCGGGGTAAGAACAGACTTGCAGTGGGGAAAGCTGCTCTGAAAGCCCCCAGAGCTGGGCTGTGCAGAGGCTTTGCTGACAATGGCCTTGGGGGTGGACGTGCTGGGACTCAGGCCCAGAGGGAAAATCCCAGGCCTGATCCCTGAGGAGATCAGCACATGCTGCTGAAATGCTGGGGGAGAGCAGAGCCAGCAGAGGGAGGAAACAAGTGTGGACAGCCTGGGCTGATGTGCTTTGGACTCGTGCCTGGCCTGGCCTTGGCTGGGCAGAGAAGGGACAGCCTTTGTGTCCCTGCAGGGCTGGGATTAACTCCCTGCCCCAAAGGCACCCAATGGGTCTGAGGAGCCCTGGGTGGTGCCTGTCCCACAACTGCTGGGAATGGGGACGGGGTCCCTGCACAGGCCCTGTGCTGTCCAGGGCAGCTGCTGCACTTGTGCTGCAGAGCCCTGGCACCTCCCCTGGCACTACAGGCCCCTCTTTGGCTGTTCAATCCAGGCTCAGCTGAATTAGGTTCAGCAGTGAAGGGATGTCCAGGAGACAACTGCCATTGTACTCTGAGGACATGTAGAAAATACCCTGATAAAGAACAGGAGACAGACCTCTCTCCCTGTGCCACCTGACTCCATTTGGTCATCTGAACACCTCTAGGGGCTGCCCTGGACACAAGGAACAGTGACAAGTTCCCCTGTCCTACATGTGGGCCACTTCTGCCACTGAAGTTGCCCAAAGCAATGTCCCAGCAGCCTCCAAGGAAATCCCACAGCTGCTGCCCTGTCCCTAGGAACTGCTCCATTGGAGCCTGCAGTTCCCAGCAGAAATCTCGGTCACCTCTGGCCCCTCAGAAGGAACCAGGGGTTTGTGTCCCAGCAGGTCACTCCTGGCTTTGGTCTTCCTTCATTGCCATGGGAGCTGGGACAAGGAGTCACCTGCAGGGGCCTGTTTTGGGCCCACTGAAGTGGGGCAGGAGGAATCCTAGCCCATGGGGGTTGTGGAGGGAGCTGAGTGTCCTTGTGGCCCCAGGTCTGCAGAGCCACAAGGAGACACCTCTGTTGACTCAGCTGAGTTCCTTCCCTCAGTGCAGGTGAAGGAGATCCCTCCTGGGCACTGTCTGGGTTTCTTGCAAAATGATGGGACATGAAAAAGAACTTTCTTGAACTTACTCTGTGTCTGTTTGGAGAAATGACCCTGCTGAAAGAAGTGTCTGTGCCCAGCTGAGAGAAGGAACATCATTATTTCCTTCAGCTGTGTGCCAGCAGGTTCCCCTGAAGCCCCAGGGACAGCTGGAGGGAGCCCAGAGGGGCAGAGCAAGGGCTGCCTGGGGCTGTTGCTGTGCTGCTGAGCTGGGCTGGGCTCCTGGCACACAGGGAGCTCCTGGCAAGCAAGAAGAGCTTCAAAGAGACAGCTCTGCTGCTGAGCAGCTCCTCTGCACAGCCCAGCAGGGCTGAGGGCACTGCCTGCAGCACCCAGGGCAAAGGAGAGAAGGCAGAGATGAGAGGCAGCCTGGGCTGGGAGGTGACTGAGCTCTCACTTCACGAGAAACCTTCTCAGGATTTGAAGGAAGAACTCTCTGGCTGTAGGAAAGTTCAACTTGCCTTCCTGGAGGTATCTCCTAAAGCTGCCACATCCCACAGCTTCTAGGATCTTTCAGCAGGACTCTCCCAGTTGCTGCAGTGCAGGGGAAGTGGCCACATGGCAGAGCAGGGCAGGAGCTGCAGG
>NW_020885294.1:17658-23141 GCF_003945725.1 Corapipo altera
AGGTTCAAGGGATCCTGGGGTGGGAGGACAGGGCAGAGCTGCTCAGGACAGGAACCTTGCCAGCCCTTTGCCGCAGTCAGGCTGTGGCTGCAGAGCAGTGCAGGTGAGTTGCTGCAAGTGCCTCTGCCAGCTGCCAAATGGCAGCAGTGGCAGGAGCTGTCAGGATGGCTCTGCTGGATTTGCTGGGGTGCAGCAGGAGAAGCTGCTGCAGAGCAGGACTTGCTGCTTCCCCCTCAAGAGGCCCAGGGCAAGAAGGTTCCCTGTGGCAGGGCTGGCTGTGGGGTGGGAAGGTGGGGGTGCAGCCAGGGGTGCCCAGGGCTGTGGTGCAGAGCAGGGTCCTGCCCCCAGGGCTCTGTGTGCTGGGGCAGGGACTCTGCTGCCTGCCAGGCTCAGCTCTCAGCCCGGCCAAGGAGCTGCCACGGGGCTGGGGGAGAAGGGCTGTGGGGAAGGAATAACTCCTGGGAGGGCAGAGCAGGGCAGAGTCCTTCTGATCTCCAAAGTGGGCTGCAGGGATGAGGGCTGGTCACAGCTCCAGATCAAAGCAGGAAATTTCCCAGAAGGTATTTGCAAGAGGCACAGACAGACAGGGAGTACCTTAAAGAGAATGAACCAGTTCCTTCAGTGTTATACTCTGGGTTGTCTGGGTGCTGACTGAGACAGGGAATTCAATCTCTGAGCACAGGAGGAGACACTGAAACATGAACTCTGTTAGATTAGAGGGGATTGAACATGACGGTATCAGACATTAAAACTGTCTTATAGACAGCATCAGTGTCACTTTTTCAGCCTCCTCAGGGTTGCTCTGACATTGCCATCAGAGCCTGCCCAGCCAGAGATGCCCCTGGGAACTGACCTGTGCTGCTGGGAGGGCTCTGCAGGGCAGAGCTGAGCCCCCAGGGCTGGGATGGGCTCTGGAAGAACTGCCAGGGCCCGGCCCTGGGCCAGGAGAAGCAGCTGCTGGCAGGGACAGCTCCAGGTAGCAGAGCCCTGGGCAGGGAGTGGGGGGCAAGTGCCCCCAAGGCCTGGGGGAGGGGACGTTCAGGCAGCTCTGGGGGCCCTTCTCTGCAGCTCTGCTGGGCACTGTGTGCTGGGCCATAGAAATGAGGATTCCTGCAGTGGAAAAGAACCTTCCCCAGATGTGATGGTAAAAATGGAAAACAGTGGTATAATTATTCTAACTTCAGACTAAGCTTCTGCTCTGCAGTCCCAGCTCTTCTGAGTCATGGGTGTAGAGATGGAACTTTTGTACTCAAGGTCTGTTATGTCTGACATTGCTTGTGTGTTTGAGAGCTCTACCAAAAAATTCCATGTCCCACTGCAGCAGAGCAAAACTGATTCTTTGGCAGTGCATTTGGTGATATTTGACACATCGATTTCTTTTAGAAATGGAGTTGCTCTTTCACAGAGGTCTGTCCTAAGTGTTCCCTGTCCTTTCCTTTTTGGAACAGGCCCGAGGCTAAGAAACAACAAATGTCCAACAGCAGCTCCATGGCCCACTTCCTCCTCCTGGCATTCTCAGACAGGCGGGAGCTGCAGCTCCTTCACTTCTGGCTCTTCCTGGCCATCTCCCTGGCTGCCCTCTTGGCCAACGGCCTCATCCTCAGCGCCGTAGCCTGCGACCACCACCTGCACACCCCCATGGGCTTCTTCCTGCTCAACCTCTCCCTCACAGACCTGGGCTCCATCTGCACCACTGTCCCCAAAGCCATGCACAATTCCCTCCATAACACCACAACCATCTCCTACATGGGATGTGCTGCACAGGCCTTTTTCTTACTGTTTTTCATCTCAGCAGAGTTTTCCCTCCTCACCATCATGTGCTACGACCGCTATGTTGCCATCTGCAAACCCCTGCACTACGGGACCCTCCTGGGCAGCAGAGCTTGTGCCCACATGGCAGCAGCTGCCTGGGCCGCTGGGTTTCTCATTGCTCTGCTGCACACAGTCAGTACATTTTCCCTGCCCCTGTGCCAGGGCAATGCCCTGGGCCAGTTCTTCTGTGAAATCCCACACATCCTCAAGCTCTCCTGCTCACACGCAGGCTACCTCAGGGAAATTGTTTTTCTTGTGGTTGGTATCTGTTTAGGATTTGGTTGTTTCATTTTCATTGTTTTCTCCTATGTACAGATCTTCAGGGCTGTGCTGAGGATCCCCTCTCAGCAGGGACGGCAAAAAGCCTTTTCCACCTGCCTCCCTCACCTGGCCGTGGTCTCCCTGTTTGTCAGCACTGTCATGTTCGCCTACCTGAAGCCCCCCTCCATTTCCTCCCAATCCCTAGATCTGGCACTATCAGTTCTGTACTCAGTGGTTCCTCCAGCACTGAACCCCCTCATCTACAGCCTCAGGAACCAGGAGCTCAAGGATGCCCTGAGGAAAATGATGACTGGATGCTTTTCAGGAGCAATAAAGTGCCTGTTTTCTGGTGTGTAGCATTCAGAATGAGACTCTTCAGTAGCCCAGCCTTCCTGCTCAGGTGTTTCGTGAAGGTCATGAAGTTCTTCTTGCAATAATTTCCTGTGCAATTAAATATTCTTAAGCACCTGCCTTCTAATTTAATGTCCTCCTTTTGATTTTGACACAGGGACTGTATAAATGATGAATTGTGCTTACTGAGTATTTAAACAAAATAAAGGACCCTGCAGTGCCTTCTTTGTCCAAAACTCTTCTTCTTAGATGTTCCTAAAGGACAGCACACTGCAGGACAGGGTGTATTTGCAAAGGGGAAGGGGACAATAATCCCAGCCCAGTAGCACTGCCAGGGAGCAGCAGTGCTTGGTCTTTGCAGAGCTGCTCTCTTGCCACTTCCACACTGTCCTCCTGAGCCCCTTTCTCACTGTGAGGTCTGAGTGCTCTCTGAGCACAGTCCTGGGGGCTGGAAGTCCTTGGAGCACAGGCAGGGACAGGCCCTGGGAACTTGTGAAGCAGAGCTGGGCTCCCTTCCAGCATCTCCAGGATGCTGTGGGATCTTCTGAGGGCAGGGCATGTACTGGGTCACTTCTTCTGTGACCTTGCTCCAGGGCTGGAACTCTCCTGCACGGTCACCATGACACTTCTGCTCTCTGCTTTCCAGGTTTCATTTTCAGATCCAGTCTTCCCCTCCTGTTCCCAGGGACATCCTGGGAGTGCTTCAGAGCTGCCATCCTGAGGCAGCTCCCGCCCAGCGTGGGCAGGCACAAGGTCTCTCCACCTGCTCCTCTCCCCTCCCCAGTGCCACTGTTTTCTGCAGCCTCCTCCTCCTTGCCCAGCACAGCCCTCCTGGCACAGTTGGACACAGCCCTTGTTCTACCCCCTCCTCAGGCACCTGCCCAACCCCCTCAGCTCCAGCCTGAGGGCCAGAAACCTTCAGGGCAGAGAGGCACAGGGAAAATGCTGAGGGAACCTTTCAGCTGCACTCAAATCCAATACGAGGGGTTGGCCTGGAGGAAGAAATCCCTTCTCATTCTCCAGAACCACCAGGACAACCTGTGTTGTGTCCTGGGCATTCCTCTGGAAGTGTGGGATATGGAAAAGATTTTGGTGTCAGGGCTATTGAGAAGGCTGGCCAGTGTCACTGGGAGACCTCTCCCAAACCCTTGGAAAGGCCAGAGCCAGCCCAGAGCTTCCTGGGGCCTTGGCAAAGGCAGACATGGAAGCAGTCTACAAACAGGGCAGCAAGGATGGTTGGCAGAGTTCCACACTGCTCAGGCTCAGCAGGGAAGGGAATATGGCAAGTCCCCCTGCAGCCATTGCCAGGCATTGGCAGTACAAGGCTGGGATTGCAGAATCTCTTTGAGAGGGAAAAGAAGGGGATGTTTTGTGCCCAGACTTTATCAAGGCCCTGACATGGTGTCCTGTGGTCTCCTTATGGTCAGATTGGTGAGAGCAGGGTTGAAAAAGTGGAAGATGTGGTGGGTGGGAAGTTGGCTGAATGAAGAGTGTCAAATAAAATCCATGGTACAAAGTCCTCTTGGCAGCAACTTCCTGGTGAAATCCCTCAGTGATCAGTCCTTGAACCCCACTATAGAACATCTTTATTATCTCTCTGTACAATGGGACAAAATGCATTTTCAAGTCCTTTTGTGAATGATGCCAAATTTCAGGGAGCCCTCGAGTAACCTGTCCAGGTTTAAAGACAAATATTGGGGTGGGAACTCCAATAAAATGAACTCACTCCCCTTTTATTCCCCACTAGTAAAATGAGACAAAATGCAAAGAGGTATAAGTGAAAACAATAAGAGTTTACTGACAGGAAATATAACAGCAAAACCAGCAATAAAAACAGAACCATTCAAAGCAAGAGAAGAGAGAGAAATTGCCTCCTCTCTCCCCCCTGCCCCAACTCCCTTTTGTTGGGAGATGAAACAGGGATCAACACATGCCTCCCTTCTCCCTTTTCCCCCTGAATGAACAAAGAACAAAAAACAAAACCACATGAAAGAGGGGGCAAAGCAAACTCTGGGAAACCCTCTGGTCTGAGATCAGTTGTGCTGCCCAAGAACACGCTGACTCCAGAGGTGTCCAAGCGGGGCAGAGCCGGCAACTCCGGTCCGTGCGGCGGCGGGGGGGAGGCAGCGGCTCTGCTTGATTCCATGGAGTTCTGGGGAGGCACAGTGGCCCCTTGGTTACAGGACGGTCTGAGATGTCTCAGGTTTCCTTTTGTTCTAAAGAGATCCCACATGTCACAATGGGCCCTTGGTTCCATGAGATTCCACAGTGTCCCTGCATTCCTTTGGTTCCATGAGGCCCTACAGTGTCACAGTGCCACTTGATTCTGTGACTTTACAAAGAATCAGAATGGCCCCTTGATTTAAGGCCAACTGCACATGGGGCTGCCTACAGCGAGTGTTGGCACCCAGACAAGGGAGTTGTCATTCCCCTGGACTCAGCCCTAGGGTCACCACATCTGGACTGGTCTGTCTGTCTGTGAGGTTCCCCATTCTGGAGGAATGAGGAAGAACTGGAGAGGGTCTAGAGCAGATCTGACAGGATGGAGTTTTTCTCCATTTTGGAAATGGAATGAAATCTCCACAAAGAGTAGCACCGAGGTTTAGACTGAAGGTGAAGAAAAAGAAATATCACTCAATGGGGACCCTTGTGCTGCAAGAGGCTACCCAGAGGGAGTCAGGATCAGCCCATGGCTTTGTGTTCCAGGGAACAGCCAGAGCTGGTGCAGAGACATCAGGGAGGGTCTAGAAATGCTGCTGGGAGGGAGGTGGGAAAGTAGGAGGGGGGTGTGCAGCCTGCAAGGCCAGAGCAGCAGCAGGGCCAGGGCAGGACAGCCTGCAGGAGAGATGGCCAAGGGCTCTGGCAGGGCTGCAAGGCCCAAAGGCACCCAGGCCTTTGTCCCCTTGCCTCTGGCAGCTGCCTCTGCCACTCAGGCCACCACAAGCAACTTGCCTGGCAGGTTCTGCACTTGGGTTCTGCCTCACCCCTCCCTCAGTAGCCTGGCAGAAGTTTTCCAGTTTTGGGCCTTTGTTGTTCCTCCCCCTCCCATCCCAGTGCCC
>NW_020885295.1:0-12187 GCF_003945725.1 Corapipo altera
GAGGAGCAAGAGCTTTCTGTCCTGGCATCTTTGCTGTGAGAGGAATGTTTGTATGCAATTTTGGAAGTCGGTCTGGCAGTTGGCAAGCATGTCTGAAAACAGGAAACAACAGCCCTTATAGTCAGGAAAGAAAGTCAGCAAGCTTTGGCTTTGTGGTGCAGTTGGTTTGTCAGCCTAAAGACTCAATGGGGAGAAAGAGTTTCCGTGCTGGCATCATTGCTGAGGGAGGAATCTTCGTCCGTAGGCAATTTTCGAAGTCGGGTCGGCAGTTGGGATGCGGGGTTGTAAACAGAAAGTGACAGACTGAAACAAATCTCCCCAAAAAATGACCACAA
Source organism: Corapipo altera (assembly GCF_003945725.1). Classification (NCBI taxonomy): domain Eukaryota; kingdom Metazoa; phylum Chordata; class Aves; order Passeriformes; family Pipridae; genus Corapipo; species Corapipo altera. The sequence goes on from NW_020885295.1 coordinate 336, forward strand.
ACTCACCAAAATCTTCCCCAAAAATGACCAGAAACTCACCCAAATCTCCCCAAAAAATGACCATAAACTCACCCAAATCTCCCTAAAATATGACCAGAAACTGAAACAAATCTCCCAAAAAATGACATTAAACTTACCTAAATCTCCCCAAAAAATGACCAGAAACTTAAACAAATCTCTCCAAAATATGACTAGAAACTCACACAAATCTCCCCAAAAAATGAGCACAAACTCACCCAAATCTCCCCAACATATGACCATAAACTCACCCAAATCTCTCCAAAATATGACCCAAAACTCCCAGAAATCTCCCCCAAAAACTGATCAGATACTCACCAAAATCTTCCCAAAAACTGACCACCATCTCACCCGAATCTCCCCCAAAAATGACAACAAACTCACCCAAGTCACCCCTTAAAATGACCACAAACTTACCCAAATCTCCCCAAAAAATGACCAGAAACTCACAGAAATCTCCCCAAAATATGACCAGAAACTCACCTGCATCTCCCCCAAAAATGACGCAAATTTCCTCCCAAATATGACCTCAAAATCACCAAAATCTCCCCCAAAAATGACCCAAAACTCACCCAAATCTCCCCCGAAAAGTGACCTCAAAATCACCAAAATCTCCCCTAAAAATAAAAAGAAACTCACCAAAATATCCCCAAAAACTGACCACAAACTCAACCAAATCTCCCCAAAAAATGACCACAAAGTCACAGAAATCTCCCCAAAAAATGACCAGAAACTCACCCAAATCACACCAAAAATGAAAGGAAACTGACACAAATCTCCCCAAAGAAATGACCAGAAACTCACCCAAATCTCCCCAAAAAATGACCACAAACTCACCCAAATCTCCCCAAAATAGGACCACAGTGACGGTCTGAAAAATAAAAACTAGACACTATTCCAGTATGGGGAACTGGAACAATTTATTGAACACGAGAACACGATTTTAAAGGTATCTGAGGTTGGACATGTTAATGAAGGGGACGAGTTATGTTAATTATGGAATTACACAAGTTTTTACTGCAATTTCTAAATAGTTAATTTTTCTTCCAGTAGGATTACATGGGGGATAGAGGGATTACAGGGGTTTAGACACGGTTTGATACAATCATCTCAAAAGTCTTTTCTGATTTCTGCTGGAACCAGGCTTGATCCAAGAGGTAGAACTTTAACAGGTCTTGTGAGAAGGGTCCAGGTCCTTCAGATCACCAGGTTTTTGTCAGCCCTTGTTTTCCTTTGCTGAAAGCTGGGTTTGGGCTCCCACATCTGCTCCTTCTTTTTTTATTTTTCTAAAAAAACAATAAACTTGGAAAAAACTTTGATCAAATCTTTGCTAATGCAAGACAAAATACAAAGGAATACAAATATTACCTTAAATGTTTTCTTTTGACTTATTATGCTAACTAAACATGAAATCTAAGCTTTGATTAGTATTTTCTTCCTTCAATTTATCAATGCATTGAGGTATTAGTTCAGAGTGAGTTAATAACTAATTCTATAGCTGCATTTTAGAAGCAAAGGTATTCTTAAATGGATCTAACAAGAAACATTGTTGAGGACCAGGAATTGGAGTGGGAACGATTCCGGAAATGGAAAAATATGTACAGCGATTGAATGGACTTCACACATTGTGTGTTTCCCCCGAATTTGTATCTTCTGGGCATGTCCCGGCCTGCTCACCTCCCTGCACCTCTGTTTTCTCTGCCAACTGGCTGGAGAAGCTGCGGCAGGAGACAGCCCCCATTCGCCCTTTCCTCCCCTGGTCCCTCCTGCGCTCCCCCCCCCTTTTGCCCACAGCTCAATCCTGGTTTGTCCCCCCGTCTGTCTGTCTCCTGCTCCACCCTATGTTCTGGCCCTTTCCCTCCGGATAAAAACCCCGTGTGCACGCTGGATTAAAGATTCTACCTGCACCCCACCTTTGTGTCTGGGATCCGTGCCGTGTCGCGGCCCCATTCCCCTCCCCCGCTCGGACCGCGGCAAAACATTGCAGTCTTGCTTTTAATACCACAAGTGAAATTAATTTTAGCAAGGAGGTTTCTTTTTTCAAGGCATTGTACAGTCTTTTATATACCTGAGATGGAAAGTATGATTATGCAAAGGCATTGTGTGTCAGAATAGTTTGGGCCACAAACTTTGGCATTATAGAGGCATGTGAAGGAATCATACCTGTTTTAAGGCATTCTGCACATTGCTATATATTTTCTTAAACTTTGCACTAACATTAAGAACATTTAACCAATCAAAAAGACTATCAGACATTTTTGGATCTAGAAAAGTAAACAAGGAACAAAATGCATGAAGGAAAAATTCCCAACAACGCTAAATTAAATAACCCTGGATTAATATAGAATTTGTTTAAACAACTTAACTTATTCCCATTATTTCTTATTAGAAATTATTCCTATAAAATCTTATTTAAGTTATCCTCTAAAGATCCTATTGACTTATAGGCAATTGATTTTGAACCGAACTTAATAACTTGATGATTTCAGGGTTTGTGTGCTCCTGATTTTTACCTGAAAGGTTTGTTGTCTTTGTTTTTGAAAACTTTTATTTAACCTAAGACATCTCTGCAAATGAAATTCTATTCAACTCAGGGTGATATGTTTTCTGTTTTTTATCTAAGGGTGTTTGTGCATATGTGAGGTCATGCGCATTTGTGTATAAATCAGAACATATTCTGTATTCACACGCATGCATACATTCACACATTCACACTCGATGGCCATCGAACGCACATCATACAAACATACCCTTGGGTTTCATTTTACAGGGTCTTTTGGTTATGAACTGAGAAATTGGCATTTTTTGTTTCTTACCCTTAGATTAGTAATATAGCTATGTTTTCTGTTTTGATGATAGTATAACCTGTAAAAACATAAGCATATTTTGCTTCATGTTCAATTTAAATTTCAAATACATATAAACATTCTTATAGTTCAAGGATAAAATATATACTTCTTCTATTTTTAAGGCAAATATATGTCTTTCTGTGTTAATTTGGCTTTTGGACTTAGGGAAAATTGTTATTGCAAAGACTTAAAAATTTTCAAAAATACAACTATGCATACATTTAAAAACTATTTTGGCTGTTACTTATAGAAGGGTATCTTCATTCAGCAAGGGTTCTTTGCTTCCTTTGCTTCCCCCCCACCTTTTCTTTTTTTGTTTGTTTGTTTGTTTGCGGGGTGCGGGGGGACAATCTCTGTATTGGTAGCATTTTGTTAGCCTTACACTGTGAAACTAAAACAGGTTAATAAACAAAAAGGGTTCGCAAAAAAAGACCAGTTCATAATTCAGGCTGCAAAGAAAAAGGAAAAAAAGTCAAGGAAGGGGGTTTTTGCTGCTTTGACTACTGCTGAAGTCGGCAGCTTTGTGTCTGCCCCACTCCATTTGTCTCTGGGGTCACTGTTCCTGGGTGTCTCTCGTGCTGTTGCTCCCGGGCCTCCGCTCGCTCCCTCCTTCGCCGCTGGTCCTGTTCGGGCTCTTTCCTCCCTCGTACCTTTCCCGGAGCCCCCCAGGGACTCTGTGGGATCCTCTCCGCCGCCCACGCTCCATAGCCCCGGTTTTTGCATACCTCGTGCTCTGCTTGTGTTTGTCTTTCCCGGTGCCTCTTTCGTTTCCGGGTTCCTCCTGCCTTCTGAGTGGTTTCCACTCGGGTCCTGTTGCTGCTTCCTCCGCCACGGGTCTCTCGATCTCATTGTTTGCTGAGGCGCCGGAGGCGCTGGTCCTTCCTCAGGGAACTGTTCCGGGGTGTTGACCTCACGCCTCTGGTCACTGCTTGGCTGCTGCTGCTGAGAGCGGTAGCGAACGGTGACCCAGGGACTTGCCGAGGCAGCGCGGCAGTTTGCTGGCGCTGGCTCGCACCCTGACCCTGCCCGGGGTGACTGCAGCGGCGGTGGTCATGGTTCTGTCTCACACGGCTCTCTCTGGGCAGCATGTGTCGGGCTGCAATGTGCTTGTGCGCTCCGCTTGGCGACTGGGGCCTGTCCCGGACAGCAGCTGCTAAGGTTTTTTCGGGCGGTTGCCGAGTCCTGCAAGTGCATATCAAGAAGGTTGGTAACATGGCCACGCTGGGCACTCCATGGGCAGCAAGAGCTTTCTGGGTGTGGGAGTCAGTCTGGGGGCCTCGGAGGGTTTGAGGGGAAGTTGGGAGTGTCCTGTGGGACCGGGATGGCATTTGAGGGCTCCTGGAGGGGCTGGGAGGGGTTTATGCCTTTATACTGCGGGCATCGTCTAGTGATCTAGACAATCGGTGAGTTGACTGTTTCATAATCATCCAAATTTTACCATACAAGATGATTATTAGAATAAAAAGCAAAAAGGTAATATCCACAAAACAGTAACAGGGTGAAACTCTTGGTTGAAGACTCTGGTTGCTTCTTTTTCTCCAGTGATTTTAACTCCTTTTCGTCTGGGTTTTAATCCCAGCTTTGGCATTTTGTTGTGAACCTTGTGTCCCCATATCCATTGGAAATTGTATTAACTGTTGATGAGAACCAACTGGAATCGCAAGGTATGTGATATATTGATAGGATTTCACTGTCTGGCTTTTAATTTGTCCAGGTTTATCGCCATAAGGCTTCTGCTCTTTAACCACTTGAATCCGATTGAATTGAGTTGTTTTCCGGGTCGGGTTCTCTTGTTGAGTCCAAGGTTTTTTAGTGGATTCAGTTTCAGGCACAAAGGAATTTGAGGGAGGTAAAGAATAATCTTCCCTTTGTTCATTATCACAGGGGTCACTCACTCTGGTTTCATGAATGTGAGGAAAGTTGGGAGACTGTAGGAACATCAGTTGAACTTCAAAGTCTCCCGGTTTCTTTCTCTCGTCAGACTTAGAATCAGGGTTCTCTGTGGTTTCCCAAGTCTCAATGCCAGGGCAAGACACTGGTTTATGAAGTTGCCTGACCAAACCAGGAGCCTGTCTTTTTAGCAAGTTTTCTCTCTGCGCTCTGGTGCAACAAGACTTTGAAGGTGGTCAACCTCAGTTTGAAGCGACTCATTTTTAGCAACAAGTTTGTCCGATTTTTCTCCTGTTTCCCTCTCAAAGGCTAACGATGACTTCAACAGCACATTTTCTGATTTCAAAGCAGTAGACTCAACATCAGAAATCCATTCATGACTTCCCTGTCAGCACTCCATCCGAATGTCTGTGCACTCACTTTGACCTGAGAGAAACCTGCCTGTCTGCAGGGCACTGACAGGGCAACTTTTCTTTTTGCGGGTGGAAAAGGGCAGATAAAGAAAAAACAGATGGGTCCAGCAGGAGTGATGCTGCTTCTGTCAAAAGCAGAGCAGAGACTGAAAGCACGTTAGGAAGTTGCTTGCAGAAGCACTGTGCATTCCAAGTTACAGCTCAGGAGTCTCAGTGACTTGTCCGACATGAGAACTCCTTTTCCATTTCTCAACCCCCAGATTCCTCAGGAGTAGGAAACTGAAAACACTGTCTCAGAAAAGTCCTTTCCTTCCTAATAATTGTACTTTGCCCTTCCCATTTTACAGGGCTCTTGGAAACATGCTGGTGTGATCTGGATCTGTGAGCAGTCCTGATCTCACACAGCACTCATCCAATGGCAGGAAGACCCTGCCTGGCTCCTGCTGAGGTTCTTGCCACCACCGACCCAGTATGGGTCGCTGCAATGGGGAGCAGGGCGGTGGGACCAGTAAGAAGCAGTTAAGGGGGTTGGGGCACTTCAGCATGTCCATCAAAGTCAGACCAGTACACACCAGTATAGATCAGTATAGACCGGTATAGACCAGTATAAACCAGTATGGACCAGTATAGACCAGTATAAACCAGGATAGACCAGAATAAATCAGTATAAACCAGTACGGGTCACTGGAATGGGGAACGGGGTGGTGGGACCAGTAAGGACCAGTTAAGGGGGTTGGAGGCACTTCAGCATCTCCATCAAGGTCAGACCAGTACAGACCAGTATGGACCAGTATAGACCAGTATAGACCAGTATCAACCAGTATAGGCCTGTATAAACCACTATGGACCAGTATGGACTAGTATGGGTCACTGGAATGGGGAACGGGGCGGTGGGACCAGCAAGGACCAGTTAAGGGGGTTGGGGGCACTTCCGCATCTCCATCAAGGTCAGACCAGTACAGACCAGTATGGACCAGTATAGACCAGTATAGACCAGTATCAACCAGTATGGGTCACTGGAATGGGGAATGGGGTGGTGGGACCAGTAAGGACCAGTTAAGGCAGAACTCAACTGGGACTTACTGGGTTTGGGTAGCTCCAAGTGTCCCCCCCAGTGCCTCCCAGTATGTCCCAGTTTAACCCAGTTCCCCCCCCGCGGGCCCTGGGCCGCGTGGGGGAGGGGTAGACTCACGTTTCCATGTCAACGACGCTTTTCCTCTGGCCCAGTTTCTCCCAGTTCCTCCCAGTATAACCCAGTTTTCCAACGTTATCCCCCATTTTTTCCACATTTTCCCATATTTTCCCAGATTTTCTCCCCATTTTCCCAGATTTTTCCCCATTTTTCCCAGATTTTCCACCATTTTTCCCCATTTTCCTGAATTTACCCCAAATCTTCCCAAAAAAACCCCAGAAATTCAAATCTCATAGTAAAAATGACCCAAAAGTCTCGGAAATCTCCCCCAAAAATGACCAGAAACTGACCAAAATCTCCCCCCAAAAATGACCACAAACACACCCAAACCTCCACAAAGAATGACCCAAAACACACATAAATCTCCTCAAAAACTGACAAGAAACTCAACAAATCTCCCCAAAAAAATGACCACAAACATAAACAAATCTCCCCAAAAAATGACCCAAAATTATATGAAATCTCCCCCAAAAATGACCAGAAACTCACCCAAACCTCCCTAATAAATGACCAGAAACTCACCCAAATCTCCCTAAAAAATGACCTCAAGCTCACAAAAATCAACCCAAAAGTTACCCAAAACTCACCCAAATCTCCCCCAAAAATGACCACAGAATCACAGATATCTCCCCCAAAAATGACCACAAACTCACCCAAATCTCCCCAAAAAATGACCACAAACTCACCCTAATCTCCCCCAAAAATGACTCAAAACTCACACAAACTCTCCCTAAAAAGTGAACACAAAGTCACACAAATCTCCACCTAAAAGTAGCTTAACACTCACAGAAATCTCCCCAAAACATGACCACAAACTCACCCAAATCTCCCCAAAAAATGACCAGAAACTCACCCAAATCTCCCAAAAAACCCGAAAAACTCAAATCTCATTGCAAAATTGACCCAAAAGTCTCGGAAATATTCCCCAAAAATGACCAGAAACTGACTCAGATCTCCCCCAAAAAATGACCACAAACTCACCCAAACCTTCCCAAAGAAAGACCCAAAATTCACCCAAATCTCCCCAAAAAAACCACCGAACCTCACCCTAATAGCCAAAAAAATGACCAGAAACTCACCCAAATCTCCCCACAAAATGACCACAAACTCACCCAAATCTCCCCAAAACTGACCAGAAACTCACCCAAATCTCTATAAAAAATGACCAGAAACTCACAAAAATCTCCGCAAAAAATGACAAGAAACTCACCCAAATCTAACCAAAAACTGACCAGAAACAAACCCAAATCTCCCCAAAAAATGACCCAAAATTATAGGAAATCTCCCCCCAAAAACTAGCACAAACTCACCCAAATCTCCCAAAAAATGACCAGAAACTCACCCAAATCTCCTCCAAAAATGACCACAAACTCACACAAATCTCCCGAAAAAATGACTCAAAATTATAGGAAATCTCCCAAAAAAATGACCAGACTTTCACCCAAATTTCCCCAAAAAATGACCACAAACTCACCCAAATCTCCCCAAAAATGACCAAAAACTCACCCAAATCTCCCTAATAAATGACCAGAAACTCACCCAAATCTCCCTAAAAAATGACTTCAAACTCACAAAAATCAACCAAGAAATTACCCAAAACTCACGCAAATGTCCCCAAAAAATGACCACAAAATCACAGAAATCTCACCCAAAAATGTCCACAAACTCACCAAAATCTCCCCAAAAATGACCACCAATGCACCCAAATGTCTCCCAAAAATGACCACAAACTCACCAAACTCTCCCGAAAAAATGACCACAAAGTCACACAAATCTCCTCCTAAAAGTAACTTAACACTCACAGAAGGCTCCCCAAAATATGAAAACAAATTCACCCAAATCTCCCCAAAAAATGACAAGAAATTCAGCCAAATCTCCCCAAAAAACCCCAAAAAATCAAATCTAATCGCAAAAGTGACCTAAAAATCTCACACAAATATCCCCAAAAAATGATCACAAACTCATTCAAATCTCCCCGAAAAATGACCACAAACTTACCCAAATCTCATCGCAAAACTGACCCAAAAGTCTTGGAAATCTCCCCCAAAATGACCACAAAGTCACCCAAATCTCCCCAAAAAATGACCCAAAACTCACCAAAATCTCCCAAAAAAAAGAACACAAAGTCACCCAAAACTCCCCCTAAATGTATCCTAACACTCACAGAAATCTCCCCAAAATATGAAAACAAACTCACTCTAATCTTCCCAAAAAACTGACCAGAAACTCATCCAAATCTCCCTAAAAAATAAACACAAACTCACCAAAATCTCCCCAAAAAATGAACAAAAACTCACAAAAATCACCCCAAAAAATGACCAGAAACTCACCCAAATCTCATCGCAAAACTGACCCAAAAGTCTCGGAAATTTTCCCCAAAAATGACCAGAAACTGACCCAAATCATCTCTCCAAAAATGACCAAAAACTCACCCAAATCGCCCAAAAAAATGTGACCAGAAACTCACCCAAATGTACCCAAAAAATGACCCAAAACTCACAGAAAGTTCCCCAAAAAATGACCAAAAACTCACCCAAATCTCCTCAAAAAATGACCGAAAATTATAGGAAATCTCTCCCAAGAATGAACACAAACTCACCCAAATCTCCCTAAAAAATGACCTGAAACTCGCACAAATCTCCCCGAAAACTAAGAAGAATCTCACACAAATCTCCCCAAAAAATGACCACAAACTCACCCAAATCTCATCGCAAAACTGACCCAAAACTCTCGGAAATATCCCCCCAAAATGACCACAAACTCACCCAAATCTCCACAAAAAATGACCCAAAACTCACCCAAATCTCCCCAAAAAATGACCAGAAACTCACACATATCTCCAAAAAAAGAATGACCCAAAAAGCACCAAAACCTCTCAAAAAAATGATCAGAACTCTCCCAGATCTCCCCAAAAAATGACCCAAAACTCACCCGGACCTCCCCAAAAAATGACCACAAACTCACCCAATTCTTCTCAAAAACTGAACACCGACTCTCACAAATCTCCCCAAAAAACTGACCAGAAACTCACAAAAATCTCCCCAAGAAATGACCAGAAACTCACCCAAATCTCCCCAAAAATGACCAGAAACTCATCCACATCTCCCCAAAAAAAGACCACAAACTCACAGAAATCTACCCAAAAGATGACCCGAAACTCAGCCAAATCTTCCCAAAAAATGACCACAAACTCACCCAAATCTCCCCAAAAAATGACCCAAAACTCACAAAAATCCCCCTAAAAAATGAACACAAAGTCACCCAAATCTCCCCCTAAAAGTAACTTAACACTCACAGAAATCTCCCCAAAATATGACCAAAACCTCCCTTTAATCTCCCCAAAAAGTGACCCAAAACTCACCCAAACCTCCCAAAAAAATGACCAAAAACTCACACAAATCTCCCCAAAAACTAAGAAGAATCTCACACAAATCTCCCCAAAAAATGAGCAGAAAATCAACCAAATTTCATCGCAAAACTGACCCTAAAGTCTTGGAAATCTCCCACAAAATGATCAAAAACTCAACCAACTCTCCCAAAAAAATGACCACAAACTCACCCAAATCTCCCCCAAAAATGACCAGAAACTCACACAAATCTCCCTAAAAAATGACCACAACCTCACCCAAATCTCCCCAAAAAATGAGCCAAAATTATAGGAAATCTCACCCAAGAATGACCACAAACTCACCTAAATCTCCCAAAAAATGACCAGTAACTCACCTAAATCTCCCCCCAAAAATGACCAGAAACTCACCCAAATCTCCCCAAAGGATGACCCAAAACTCACCCAAATCTCCCCAAAAAAACCCCACAAACTCACCCTAATCTCCAAAAAAAAATGACCAGAAACTCACCCAAATCTCCCCAAAAAATAACAAAAATTATAGGAAATCTCCCCCAAGAATGAAGACAAACTGACCCAAATCACCCAAAAAATGAACACAAACTCACAGAACACTCCCCAAAAAATGACCACAAACTCACCCAAAACTCCCCAAAAAATGACCAAAAACTCACCCAAATCTCCCTAAGAAATGACCAGAAACTCACCCAAATCTCCCCCAAAAATGACCACCAACTCACCCAAATCTCCCCAAAAAATGACCACAAATTCACCCAAATCTCCCTAAAAAATGACCACAAACTCACACAAATCTCCCCCAAAACTGACGAGGAACACACCCAAATCTCCCAAAAAAATGACCACGAACTCACACAAATCTCCCCACAAAATGAGCAAAAATTATAGGAAATCTCCCCCAAGAATGAACACAAACTCACCAAAATCTCGCAAAAAAATGACTAGAAACTCACCGAAATCTGTCCCAAAAATGACCTCAAAATCTCCCAAATCTTCCCAAAAAATGACCAGAATCTCACACAAATCTCCCCAAAAAATGACAAGAAACTCACCCAAATCCCACCAAAAACTGACCCAAAACTCACATAAATCTCTCCAAAAAATGACAAGAAACTCACACAAATCTCCCCAAAAAATGACAAGAAACTCATGCAACTCTCATCGCAAATTGGACCCAAAAGTCTCAGCAATCTCCCCTAAAAATGACCACAAGCTCACCCAAATCTCCCCAAAAAATGACCACAATCTCCTAGAAATCTGCCACAAAAGTGACCAGAAACTCACCCAAATCTCCAGAATAAATGACAAAAATTATAGGAAATCTCCCCCAAGAATGAACACAAACTCACACAAATGTCCAAAAAAATGACCAGAAATTCACACAAATATCCCCAAAAAATGACCCAAAATTATAGGAAATCTCCCAAAAAAATTACCACAAACTCACCCAAATCTCCCTAAAAAATGACTTCTGACTCACAGAAATCAACCCAAAAGTTACCCAAAACTCACGCAAATGTCCCCAAAAAATGACCACAAAATCACAGAAATCTCCCCGAAAAATGACCACAAACTCACCCAAATCTCCCCAAAAACTGACAGGAAACTCACACAAATCTCCCCAGAAAAATGACCAAAAACTCACCCAAATATCCCTAAAAAATGACCAGAAACTCACCCAAATCTACCCAAAAACTGACGAGAAACCAACCTAAATCTCACCAAAAAATAACAAAAAACTCATAGAAATCTGCCCAAAAAGTGACCACCAACTCACGCAAATCTCCCCAAAAAATGACCCAAAACTCACCCAAATCTCCCCAAAAAATAACCCAAAATTATAGGAAATTTCCCAAAAGAATGAACACAAACTCACCCAAATCTCCCCAAAAAATGACCAGAAACTCACCCAAATCACCCTAAAAAATGACCAGAAAGTCACCCAAATCTTCCCAAAAACTTACAAGAACATCACCCAAATCTCCCCAAAAAATGACCACAAACTCACCCAAATCTCATGGCAAAACTGACCCAAAATCTCGGAAATCTCACCCCAAAACGACCACTAACACACCAAAATCTCCCCAAAATATGACCCAAAACTCACACAAACCTCCCAAAAAAAA
>NW_020885295.1:12197-23043 GCF_003945725.1 Corapipo altera
TTCCCCAAAATATGAAAACAAACTCACCCAAATCTCCCCAAAAAATGTCCCAAAACTCACACAAATCTTTTGCCTGTGCCCTATTCTGATTTGCTCCCCTGTTTTTCTGATAGCCCACCTTGGCGGGACGGTTAAGAATCGGACGCACGCCTGAATAAGGAAGTCTGCTTGCACCCTTCCTGGTGTCCTGTCCCCCCTTCGGACTGCGACACTTAGCCGGACAGAACTGTGCTGAGAAAAATCCAGCAGGTTTTTGTGTGGTTTCAGCCCCAACCCCTCCTACCCGGCAGCTCTCAGTAGGAGATCACCAACTGCAGCTTCCCCAGGCAGCTTCACAGTCGCAGCCCCTGGTCGCCATCACCGCATGGTCAAACAAAGGAGGTAGGGAATTCCAGCTTCCAACAACTCCGGACCAACAGCGAGAGCTTCCACCTTCCCTACGGATGCCGAACGGGACAGGATGACCTCATCGGGACCCCCTCCCTGTCGATGCCCGGTGCCGGGGATGGGACAACCTCTGCCTTGCAGTCCCAGTTCCAGTTCCAGCTGTCCCCGCTTCTTTCTACATCCTACCGCGACATGCCAGGAAACCAACAGCTTCAGAACATCTCCACGACCGACCATCAAAGACTCAACCAGTTAACGGACAGCATTCCTTCCACCTCTCACACTAGTTGCTAGTGTGCAACTAGCTGTGACTGACTCAGCAGCACCAAACTCATCAAACAGTTTTCCAGCTGCAAATCATTCACAATCCTTAACAACATTTAACAAATTTTCTCCCAATAATCCATTTTCAAATATGTCAAATAATTTTAACATTTTAACCCCTTAGCCATACCCCTTCTCAAGGATGCAAAAAAGGCAGTAACAACTTATGGTTTAAATTCAGCATATGCAATGGGAATTCTGTCATCTTTATTCTCAGCCTTTCTACTAACTCCAAATGATTTAAAAGATATAATGAGATCCTTGCTAACTAAGGTACAAATAACATTGTTCTTAGATGAATGGAAAGCTTTAATTAGAAAATATGCTCATGAAACTAGTACCACTACACGTAGACCTATAGAAACTACAATACAAATGCTTTTTGGTCAGGGTCCGTATGCTGGAAATACAGATCAGGCCAAAATTCCAAAACAAGACTTAATTGCTACCAGAAATATGGCATTTCAGGCACTGCAATCAGTAGCTGATGCCTCTCAAACCACTCCACCTTTCCATAATGTAATGCAAAAGCCTGATGAATCTTTTCTTGACTTTGCAGAACGATTAAAAGAATCTGTAGAAAAACAAATAAATGTGAAAGAAGCACACGACACCCTATTCTTGAAGCTAGCTATCTCCAATTCAAATGCACAGTGTCAACAGATACTCAGAAATCTTCGTGACCCTACCCCCATGGATATGATAAAAGCTTGTAAAGATATTAGCCCTAATGACAAATTAGCAAGTAGCCTAGTCCAAGCTCAGGTGTCAATGTCTAACCAGTTAGTGGAAGCTAATACACAATTAGGCAACCAAACTGCAGAAGCAACTCAGCAGATGGCAGAAAAAATGACCCAAGTTTTAGTAGCAGCTTTAGACCACTCCAAAATAATATGCCATAATTGCAAATGTCCAGGTCATATAAAAGTTAACTGCCCACAATTTAAAAACCCTAATTCTCAAAAAACCATTCGTCCAGGCCTTTGCCCCAGATGTAAAAGAGGGGTACATTGGGCTGTAGACTGTCGATCTCTGTTTGACAGAGATGGAAACCCACTATCACCCAGGCCTTCTCGCACTCTCCGCAGGACCAAGGGATAGTAGAGAAAACTCACAAATCCTTAAAAGATATGCTGAAAAAAACCAAGAAAAAACAACTGTAGGTCTCTTTCCATCAGAATGTTTAAACAAGGCATTGTACGTCCTCAATTTTTTAAATAGGCTGCATGAGGATGTTTCACCTGTTGGACATCATTTTGGAGCTGGAAAATTAAAAACAGGGGAAGCTAAGGTAAAATACAGGGATATCCCAACAGGAGAATGGCTCGGTCCTGTCCCTTTAATTGTTTGGGGAAGAGGGCACACTTGTGTCTCCACAGGAGCAGGTCCAAGATGGATACCATCCAGACTAGTAAGGGTCCACCAAGAAGTTTCCCTCCCAGCTCAACCAGCAGCAGATCCAGCACCAACGGATTCAGCACCAACTACAGGAAGCGATCCCCCATCAGCATCACCTTCGGAATAATCCTGTTTTTTGTGTGCAGCATAACACCAGCAAATCAGAAAGACTTAACGTCAGGAGTCCTTGCCACACCTCCTCCAACAATTCCAAATTGGGTAATGCTCGACCAAAATGTTTGACTAAACCTGGCACAATCACTAAATACTGACTCTATCTGTCTATCTACCTTAGATCCCTCTCACCCTTTCAAGACCTGTCTGGTAGGAATCCCCTGGACACCAAAAGAATGGGGTGATTTTAGAAATCAATATATCCCCTGGTGTGATGACCATGATCAGTTTAGAAATCCATTCTTAGATTGTCTCACAAGACCAGCAAAAACTTCACATGACAGACAGACATTTAGCTATCAGTGGCAGAGACCTGAGGAATTAGAAATCTTGGGCAGTATTATATCTCCTCTCTGTTTTTATTTCATTCACAACAAATACGTTGCTCCTCCTGAATTAATTAATGTCACCTCTTATGGACCTTTTTCCAACTTCAGTTTCTGGTGCAAGGAAGAGGTTCCTTACCAGATACATGCTACCCCTGATTCGGTTATTCTTCCAAAAGGAGTCTTTTTAATTTGTGGATTTAGAGTCTGGAATATGATTCCTAGATTAGCTGCTGGAGGTCCCTGCACATTTGGAAAATAAACACTGTACAATCCAGCTACCCTCATGAAATCTTTACCTGTAAGTCCTCCCAAAAATCATGCAAAAAGAAACATTAACCTTCAAACAACCTCACCTTTCCCACATCATAGAGTGCGCAGGCAATTCCAGGGTTTCTACCCATCTCTTAACTTCTATCCGTCACAACCAAAACCACTTTCTCCACCTAAAGCAGCACAGGTCCCTGTGGCTGTAGCACCCCCACCTTCAACTGAAGAACATCCTTTAGCAAAACTGCAGTCCTTGAGTGAATTCACAACAGAATGCAATTCTAACATGCATTTTTGGTCCGACATCGCATTCTAAGTGGTACCAGTTGTCAGCTCCACAAAAACCTTAACGCTCCTTACCAGAATGGGATGTTGGCTAGCAAAAGAAGCTAATGCCACCAGTGCCGCCCTTGATGATCTATTACAAGATACCCAAACCAATAAGAAAGCCTTGTTACAAAATCGTGCTGCAATAGATTTTCTCCTTCTAGTAGATGGCCATGGGTGTCAGGAGTTTGAAGGCCTCTGCTGCCTCAACTTCTCTGATCACTCCCAATCTATCCACTCACTCCCAGATTAATCAACTTAAGTCCTTAGTTCATGAAATCAAGCAAGTTGATCATTTGACCTTTGATGATTTTTTCAACTGACTACCCTTCAAAGGCCTCTCTTCCACTATTAAGAAAATTATTGTAGTTATCATACTAGGACTTTCCGTAGTGTTTCTCTTTCTGTGTGTCTTTCCATGCTTACTCAGTTCTGCCAGAACCTCTCAATCATTAAAAGCATATCCAGCTTTAGAAAACAGAAAAGGAGGAGCTGTGGCAATGGATTTGCCATATGCAGGATGGAAGAAGTCCTGTCAGAGATGGACTAGTGAAGAAAAAGAAAACAGTTGAAATGTTACAGAAACCGAAGTTTTTAATGTGGTTTAAACAGGTTTTAAAATGGCTTTTACCTTTTTGCAAAGTCATTGATCTTCTTCCCGACACCCCCTGTGCTCCCACACAAGGTGTCCTGGGAAGGTGTCCTGAGGTGTTTCCCATTGGCCTTTGTTGACCCCTTTCTATTGGCTGTTGACCCCTTACCTGATTGGTTTTTTCTATGTGACCCTGAACTTGTAATTGGTTCCCCTTTGACCCTCCTAAAAGCCTTATAAACCCCTACCCCACAATAAACTTCCTCTTTCGTCCGTCCCTCCCTGGTGGTCTGTGAGCTCCTTACGGGGTCGCGGACCACGTGCGGGGGGCAGGGGGGAAGGGCATTCACCTCGCAGGTAATGGGGCTAGCAGCCTAAGGCCTGGAGGTCTCCCCTGTCCCACTAATCTGTCGTAAAAAAGTCAAAGCTTTCTGGCTTTCTTTCCTGCAAATAAGGGCTGTTTTCAGACATGCCTCCCAACTGACAGCCTGACACCCAAAATTGCACGTAAACAAAGATTCCTCCCACACCAAAGGTGACAACACAGAAAACTCTTGCTCCCCATGGAGTCTCCGGGTTGACAAACTAACTGCACCACAAAGTCAAAGCTCGCAGGCTTTCTTTACTGACGATAAGGGCTGTCATTTCCTGTTTTAAAATCTTCCGCCCACCTGCCAGACCAACTCCCAAAATTTCATACAAACAAAACTTCCTCCCACACCAAAGGTGATAGCAGAGAAAGCTCTTGCTGCTCATGGAGTCCCAAGGCTGACAAACCAACTGCACCACAAAACCAAAACTTCCAGGCTTTCTTTCCTGGCGATGAGCACTGTTTTTTCCTGTTTTCAACCTTGCCCCCCAACTGACAGCCCGACTCCCAAAATTACATACGAACAAAGATTCCTCCCAGACAAAAGTTGCCAGGACAGAAAGCTCTTGCTTCCCATGGAGTCCCCAGGCTGACAAACCAACTACACCACAAAGTCATAGCTTCCAGATTTCTCTTTTACTGGCATAGGAAGACTCCTGAATTTTCCTTCAGGGCACATGCTTTTGAGAATGGTCGATGGGCACGCAAAGCAGAACATCCCTCCGGGCTCAGAAACCTGGGTCAGCTTCTCCTGATCTGTTCTGGGGAGCATCCCTGCTGGTAGCAGGAGCACTTCTGCTGGTGACAAAGACCACTTTGGGCTTTTGTCAGGGGCTGTGGCACCAGTGCTACGGCGAGGCAGTGCATGGCAGAAGCACCTTCCTCAGAGAAAGCTTGGACTTGGCATGGCATCTGAATCCGAAAAATCGGTTTGAGAAACTGCCCAGAGACTTTGATCTTTTGAGCAGCAAAGGTATTTATTTGCAGCGCTGGGAGCAAGTCAGCTCGCACTGGACAAACTTGCTCACCAGTCCTTCAGAAAATCAGCACTTTTATACAATTTTAGATGTGATTAAATGCATATTCAAATGATTACAACATCTATCAATACATATTAAAAATAGGCGGAGAATAGGCGGAACTTGCAACGGTGCTTCTCTTGGCACCTCATTTCAAGGGGTCGTTCCCATCTTCATCCATGGGGCAGGGGGCTTTAACTCCTCTTCCTCAGCTTGACCTTTCTTCCTTTCCATGTTCTTGACCCGCTCACTGAAGCTCAGAAAAAACCCTGGCTCCAGGCCTATTTCTCCTATTCAAATGTCTACCTGATCCTGTTATATTTCTAATTTATTGCCTCTAGGTCTATTTCATGTTCTTGTACTATTCTCTGAAGTTTTGGTCCAGTAAGTAGAACAGAACGAGCACAGATCGTTTTGGATGTTGGTAGCTCGTTAGCAGGCCCAAATTTCTTGGTTAACTCTTTTGGGCCTAGCCTCCTGTTTCACATCTCCCACCTGCTTTGAACTTCATGGAGATGCAGACTCTGTGAGAAGAGCTCTGCTGTGTCCCTCGTCCTGCTCCTCTTGCTCAGAGGACCGGGGAACAGCCTGTCACATCTGAACTGGATGTGCTGGAACCAGCACATCTGCAGCACGTTGAGGGGCACTCAGATGCAGGACTTCATGGAATTAAACAAACCCTGGGATATCTTTGGAACTTCATGAAATCAAAGAGGTAAAACAAAAGAATTAAACCCAATAACCAGAAATCAGTGGATTGAACACTTCTTTAAGATGCCTGCTGGGGATTCATGGGGGTACTCTGCCATGCATGGATCAAAGAATCAGTATAAATTTTGGGATATAAAGACAGTGACACTTGAAAGACCCCGCCCCCCCTTCAGAAGCAAGGTTGTGATTTTGGGGTCGAATGGCATCTGGGATTTTAGTCATGGAGCAATACTGCCATCTAGCGTCCATTTCTTCTTGGAGGGGTAGTCATGGTCGGAGGGTGGGCTTCTCACTAAGCAGGCCTTGTACCATCTCTGACTGATCTATCTGACCTCTAACCCCTAAATTAAATGTTCTAGGACCAACTAATACGTGTTCTAGGACCAACTAAAACTTCCCATTTGCTTAAACAATATTTAATTGACTTTCTTCTTAACAGAACAGTCTCTTATTAAAGAAACTTTCTGAGGCCTGTAAGCTACTTTCTTGAAGATGGGCATATGATACACTCTCTATTAGTTTCCATGTATCATCCACATTCCCTCTCCTAAAAATAATTGTAGTCTTAAAAGAATTAGGATATCATTTTTCTCTAAGATAAAACTTCTGATTTACTAAGTCGTTTAGGCAGGAGATCCTCTCTCATTTTAGTGCCATTGTGACAATATGGGGTTTCATGTAACACCTGGAACACTGGACACTGCAGATTCCCCTGGAATCAAGGGGCCTCATGGAAGAGGAAGGCCCTGCAGAGAGACCTCAAATCAGAGGTTTGGGTAATCATCAACCAGAGGAAGTTCAACAAGGGGAAGTGCCAGATTCTCTCCCTTGTATGGGGCAACCCCGGATTCTCAAGACCTGTGTGTGCAATGTAAAGAGAGACACCCTGTCTAGTCCTTCTGTGTCTCTCCGAGAAAGGCCAAAGAACATCTGTGGGCTGGATGAGAAGTCAGTGCACATGGGAATAGATCACACCCTTCCCTGCTTGTCCTTCATGTCCTCCTATGGAAGTGACAGTGACGGGAAAGAGAATGAATATTTTGACTGTGCCTCTGATTGCCCCTCAACCTGCTGCAGAAGTGAGAGATGCCGTGCCACTTCCGAGCTTTCTCTGGGGAAGGTGCTTCTCCAATACACTGCCTCACCGTAGCACTGGCGCCACAGCCCCTGAAAAAAACTCCAAGTGGTCTTTGTCGCCAGCAGAAGTGCTCCTTTTGCCAGCAGGGATACTCCCCGGGACAGGTCAAGAGAGGTTGACCCGAGGTGCTGAGCCAGGAGGGAGGTTCTGCCTCTCGTGCTTCTCGACCATTATCAAAGGTGTGTGCCCTGGAGGACAAGTCAGGAGTCTCCCCGTGCCAACAAAGGAGTGATGTGAGGGAAGGGATGTTGACCGTGAAAGGAACTGTCAATCTTGAGCTCCCCGATACCCAACCACCCCCCTGCCACCCAGCCGGCGTCACCGCCTCCGCGGTGCAGAGCCCCGACCGCGGCCCCGCTACCGCCGCTCTCGACTGGTCTCCGCATCCAGCCGGCACTTGACGAGAGCCCGAGTGACGCGGAGGCTGGGCTCGGTGCCGGGGTGGAGCTGACTGAGGAGGGCAGTGGAGGCAGAAGAAGGCAGAGAAGGGAGAGGAGATGGAGAGGAGGCGGCCCTGCCGGAGCAGAGAGCCGGGGTTATTGGGGACAGCGAGAGGTCGGGCCGCGGATAGGGGGATAGGGCGCTGGTGGGAGCGGGGCTGGCGGCGCTGGCCGCGGTTCTGCTCGGAGTGCAGGGCTGGAGGTCGGGGACAGTGGGAGGTGTGGCTAGGGGGTGGGTGTGCAGGTCCCTCGAGGCTGCCGTCCTGCCTGGCAGTTTCTTCACAGAGTTCTGCCTCTGAACTGTCTTCCCGTCCTTCCCTCCCTCTACTGCATAAAGCATTCCCTCGGAACACTCATCACTTTTATTTTTGTCGAACCCTTCCTCTTCCCTTGCTTTACTCTCTGTCTTTCAGAGGACTCATCCAGTCCATCCTTCCCCTTCCCTACTTTTCTTTCTGCTCTTGCTTTGCTTAGTCCCGCAGTTTTCCATTCTTCACTGACTCCACCAATTCACCACTCTTCCTGCACTCATCTCTCCAGCAAATTCTGACGGACACTTTCACTACTGCTCACCTTGACATTCTCTTAAAATTCTTCTCCGTATGGTCCTGGTTGTTTCTGTTCCCTCTGTTTTGGGGAACAAGATCCAGTGCATAAAGCAATTCTGACGGTTTTCTTCTTAATCTCGCCGCCTGTGTCTGCAGGCAGAGCCAAGGTGCAGCAGGACCCATTGGTAGAGACCACCGAGGGCAGTGGAATCACCGAGTGCTCACGCCAAACTACGTACCGGCGATTTTATCCATTTCCACCGGCAACTCTCGGGCCACAGCCCCGAACTCCTCGCACGCGCTGCTAAAGTGTTCAGAGAGCTGCGGGCGCCAGCGGGGTGGTTGTCGTTGTCGAGAGATGGTGGTTGCACCTTCCTCTGGCTGTCCGGGTCCCGTGTTGGGGACACTGCGCTGTTTTCCTGCACCCTGGTCGACACGGATTCATTGACACCGTCTTCTTTGCAGCTTTCAGGGGATTTTCTTAGAAATACACAACTTGACTAACTGTTTCTACAGCGGAGCAATGTAGCTCCCCTATGAAAAAAGGGCGTTTCACTACTATACAAAGCACAGACTGTATGAGTTGTCTGAAGGACAGAGGGTAAAGCAAGGGAAGAGGAAGGGTTAGTCAAAGAAAAGAGTGATGAGTGTTCCGACGGAATGCTTTATGGAGCAGAGGGAGGGATGGACGGGTGGATAGTTCGGAGGCAGAGCTCTGTGAAGAACCTACCAGGCAGGACGGCAACCTCAAGGGACATTCACGACCACCCCAGATCTGCTCTGCCCCTTTCTGAGTTGCCCCCCAGCCTGAGGGACAGACAGAGGGAGCTCTGTTCACAGAAGCACATCCCAGGACTGTATTCAGGTGGTTTCCCAGGGGATGTGACTCGCAAAATGAAGTGACCTCAAGACACTGTCCTTCTTGACCTGTCTTGAAGTCGCTGATGGCGTTTGTGCTCTCTCGGATTCCTCTCTCCACACACACAAAGTGTGAATGCTTAACTCTCTTCTTTACAGTGCAAATATGCTCATTTGTTGTTCCCCCGTGGGGGACAAACAATCCTTATGAGGTGGAGAGATAGACCAGTGCTGGGAACAGTGATGCAAGGGACTGGTCTATGATGAGTGCACTGGGGCTCCTTGAGCAGGGGGCCCAGAAAATAGGGTCACAGGTCAGATTATTTTGGTCACTGTTGGTCCTTCAAGAGTATTCGTGGAGGCCTGGCTGTGGAAGGGACAGGGTTGTGTACTCCCATCTTGTACAGTCACCAACTTCAGCTCTTCAGTGGTGCTTTATGCAGCAGGAATCTTCCTGGAGGTTGTTCTTGGCACCAACTTTGAAAGAACACTTGAGCCTTCAGGTACTACCCCTTTCCTTTTGGAGCTCAGTTCTGCCCCAGCAGTTCCCATGGCCTGTCCCTTTCTGCATTGCAGGAGTGACACACACCAGAACTGTGACCAAGCAAGGCCCAGTACATGGAGGGTGCGGTTGGGAGAGGCCAGGGCAGAGCCCGCCGGGCACTCAGGGCAGTGTCACCCTGAGCCAGCTGTTCCACCTCTCAGAGCGGAACAGGGCTGGGCAGCTGCTCCCAGGCCTGTGCTCTACTCAGGGAGCTGGGCCTGTGACTGTAGAGTTGTCCCACGGCCCTGTTGCAGCTCTGGCTGCACAGGAGGGGTTTCACCCCTTGGGCCCCCCTGCTCAGCGGGCAGAGGCTTGGATGGGTGGGAGAGGAGGGGAGGGGACTTGTTCAGAGGGACGGGTCTGCACTGGAAGGGATCATATGGAGACCTCTAAACATTCCATGACACATGGGTTTTTTTGTCTCAGGCCCTAACCTTATGCCTTCTTCCAGGAGATTTTCCTCCTGGAGGTGTTTCCCTGTGCCATGACTTTTCCTTGTCAGCACTCCATCCTAATGTCTGTGCACTCATTTTGGCCTGAGAGCATCCGACCTGCTTGCAGGGCACTGACTGGGCAACTTTTCTTTGTGATGCAATTGTTGTACCAACCTGTGGACTTCATGGGCAGCAAGAACTTTCTGTGCTTTTCCACCTTTGTTCTGGAAGGAATTTTCATCTGCGTGCAATTTTGGGCTGATAGTTCATATGCAGGGCTGTAAAAAGCAAACAACAGCCCTTATCCCCAGGAAAGAAAGCCTGGAATCTTTGGTTTTGTGGTACAATTGGTGGGCCATCCTGTGAATTCTATGGGCAGCAAGAGCTTTCTGATGTTGCACCTTTGGTGTGGGAGGAATCTTCCTCCGTTTTCAAGTTTGGGAGTCGGGCTGGTAGTTGGAAAAATCAAACAACAGCCCTTCTCTCCAGGAAATAAAGGCTTGAAGCTTTAGTTCTCTGGTGGAGTTGTTTGGCAAGCCTGGGCACTCCATGGGCAACAAGAGCTTTGTGTGCAGGCACCTTTTGTCTAGGAGGAATCTACATCCATGTCAAATTTTGGGAATCGAGCTGGCAGTTTTTAGGCAGGTCTGAAAAATCAAAGAAGAACCTTTATCCCCACCAAAGAAAGCCTGGAAGCTTTGGCTTTGTTGTGAAATTAGTGGGCATTTCTTGGCACTCCATGGGCAGCAAGAGCTTTCTGTGCTGGCACTTTCTGTCTGGGAGGATTCTTCATCCATATTTTGGGATTCGGGTGGCAGTTGGGAGGCAGGGCTGAAAAAAGCAAACAAGAGCCCTTATCCTCAGCAAAGAAAGCCTGGAAGCTTTGGTATTATAGGTTATAAAACAGAGAGAGGAGTTTTTCTTTCCCTGCTTCCCTGTAAGAGAAACAGAGTTTCGAATAGGGAAGGGGGAAGGGAGGTAATTAG
>NW_020885296.1:0-23023 GCF_003945725.1 Corapipo altera
TAAGTAATAATAATATTGGTAATTGCCTTTGTGCCTTTTTCATCAGACATCGCTGTGTTTGACTGTTTACACTCACTCAGTGTTTCTCTTTTACAGGAGCTAAGTATGGAGTCTGGAATTGATCCAGGGCAGGAATACTATGGGCAAGATTACTACAGTTATGAGCATGGGTATATTTTCATTTTCCCTATTTACTTCTGAAAATGCTGCTTTTCCAGGCTGGTGATGTTTATTATTACAGCAGCTAATCAGGAGGCTTTCCTTCACCTCGGGATTACTTTAATCTTTGTGTTCACAAAAGCATGCACTGACAAAAAAACTCTTTCCAGAAGTTAAGGGGGTGTTTGATAACTCCTTGCTTCTTTAGCAATCTCATTATTCCGCTTGCAGAGTGTGCTCCCATCTATCATGCTGCTTTTACATTTGTGCTTTGGTTATTTCGTGTGTTTCTGCTGTCTTGGAGATTAATTCCCATCACCTCTTCCCCTTCTGAGTTCAGGGATTAATCCTCTCTGGTCTCTGTTCCCAGCCAGCATCTGGCCTTTTAAATTTCCCTCGAAAAACATCATCCTGCCTTGTTCTGAGAAAGCCCATTTGACTACAAGCACCTCAGGAGTGCTGGCCTTACGAGGGATTCTCCAGAACTGATCCCAGGGGACCTGCTCTTTCATTCCACAGTTATAAAAAAGATCCCCCAAGAAATCAGGTGGATGGAAGGAAGGTCATTGCACTTGGGGGGTTCTTGACTGATCCCAGAGACCTTGCCATTCTGGTCTGGTCATAACAACTTGTGGCCAGTTGGAATAAAAAGTTTGGGAGTGTGTTGCCACTAAGGAAAAAGGAATAATTATCTTCTTGAGGTAGAGAGAAAGGAGAGAAGTTTTCATCCCTTTGGGATGTGAGCGCGTGCACATCGACAGCCAGGCCAGGGAGGGGATTGTCCCGCTCTGCTCTGACCTGGGGCGGCCTCACCTCAAATATTGGGGCAGTTTGGGGCACCCCAATATAAAAGAAAGATATTGAGCCATTAGAGAGTGTCCAGAGGAGGCAACCAGGATGGGGAAGGGCCTTGATTTGAAGCTGTGTGAGGACACTGAGGGCACTTGGTGTGTTCAGCTGAAGAGGAGACTGAGGGGAGACCTCAGTGCAGTTCCAACTGCCTGGGCAGGGGCAGAGGAGGGGCAGGGACTGAGCTCTGCTCTGGGGGGACCAGGGACAGCACCCAGGGAATGGCTGGAGCTGTGTCAGGGCAGGCTCAGGTTTGATCTCAGCAAAAGGTTCTTCCCCCAGAGGCTGGTGGGGCACCAACCAGGCTCCCCAGGGCAGTGGGCACAGCCCCAAGGCTGCCAGAGCTCCAGGAGGGTTTGGCTGATCCTCTGGGGCACAGGGTGTGACCCTTGGGGCTGCGGCGGTGCAGGGCTGAGGGTTGGACTGGATGATCCTTGTGGGTCCCTTCCAGCTCAGCTGGTTCTGTGATGTGTGATTTCTTGCTGTGTGGTGGGACATGGCTGTGCTGGTGCTCACGAGGTGTCTCTGGCAGGTACGAGCTGCCGCAGTACGGGAGCCGCCGCCGGCTGCTGTCCCCGGCGGGGATGTACGACGAGTACGGGGAGGTGGTGGTGGAGAGCGACGGTGGCTACTACTACAGTCCCCATGGACCCACAGCTGAAGAGGTGAGAGGCTCTGGTGTGCTGAGCCTGCCTCTGCAGCAGGATGAAGCACCACCAAACCTTGTCAGATGTGTGTTATTATTGATTAGACCAGTGTTCCTCACAGACCAGATTAGCGTCTCTTCCATGCTGAGCGTTGTCTGCCTTTCTGATGATCCCTAAAAGTTTGTGTCAGCACCCCTTTCCCTTTTTCTAGAAACAGAAAGGAATTGCCAAGTTTCTTTGAATATCCACATCTATTTTTCTCCTCAATTGTAGATTTTCAGTTCAAAGAAAAATCCACGTAGCCTTAAGTAATTCCATTTTATATCATTAACCAAATGAGGAGACCTTCTGATGTGTGAAGGGGCTACAGGGAAGCTGGAGAGGGACTGTTCATCAGGAACTGGAGGGACAGGACAAGGGGGAATGGCTTCACACTCAGAGAGGGGAAATTTAAATGAGATATATGGAAAAAATTCTTTACTCCGAGGGTGGGGAGGCCCTGGCACAGGTTGCCCAGAGAAGCTGTGGCTGCCCCTGGATCCCTGGAAATGTCCAAGGCCAGGTTGGACGGGGCTTGGAGCAACCTGGGCTAGTGGGAGGTATCCCTACCCGTGGCAGGGGCTGGAATGAGATGATCTTTAAGGTCCAACCCAAACCATTCTGTGTTTCAATGATTCTGATACTAACATTCCACCTAAAACTGATGACTTTCCACTGAGCAAAGCAGTACCTGAACTCATTATCATAAATTTCACAACTGAATGTAAAAAAAATTTGAAATGTCAGCGGCAACCAGAAGAAAGTGGAAGTAAAGATTCCTTTAAAGAAATAATCTAATTTTCATGAATCCTAGACTCTTAATCCATTATTAAATGAGAAGAAATAACATTCCTGAGCCAGTATTTTTCCCTGTTGCAGAGTAAGTTAGTTGTGCACTTGCAGCCTGTTCTACAAGTAAAACTTTCCTCATAACTTTGGTAAAAAAATACATTCTATAACAGGTAAGTTAGTTTTGCTGCTGGGAAAAAAATGGTGTGTTTGTTCCTACTGACTTACTTTAGGGTACAGGCTTTTGCTATAACTGTCTTTCAGATGGTAATCAATTCATTTTCGTGATTTGCAGGGGATGAGTCAAGTCAGAGGTGCTCCGAGCAGAGGGATAAGCCAGGCAGCAGGGGCTCAAAGAGGAGCTAGACCTTTAGGTGGTGGGATGGACCCAAGGCGTGGTCCTGGACCGTACAGGACCAGCCAGGGCAAAAGGAGACTGAAAGCAGTGATGCATGTGAGTCGTGTAGCAGTCAGTGCTCACAAACCAGTGGGAAGAGCCGAGTCCGCTCGTTCCCGATGGAAGAAAGCAAAGATATTCCCGATGATCCTGCAGAAAGTGAAGGGCAGTAGGAAAGATTCCAGCTATGCCAAGCTGATGTCGGCTCGCCAAGCAGACGGAGACAAAAGCATGATCATCAGGGGAAGCTACTTCCAGAAATCCACAGATGACAGACCTTCCATGAGGAAACTGAATCATGTGTTAAAGCGCATCAGCGTCTCCAGGAAACTTCAGGAGCCTCTTGGCAAGGATTTGGCACGGGGAGAGGAGGAGTCTGAAAGAGAGGAAGCAAAATCGGGAGTTTCAATAAGTATCACAGCAGAGAGTGAGCAGGAGGACAGTGACTATGAGAAGAAGAAGAAGAAGAGAAGGAGACACACCTCAGATGAGTCATCCGAGAAGAGCAGCAGCTCCGGCTCGGAGTCGGAAGACAAAGACTACTTGAAAATAACTCTGGACCAAGATGAAGCCACAGAAAGCACTGTGGACTCGGATGAAGAAACTGAGCAGGATTTGGGGGATTCTGAGGACGACTCCGAGTCCAGCTCCAGCGGTGAATCGGAGGAGGACTCATCTGAAGAGGATGATGACGAGGAAGACTCGGACAGCGATGAGGATGGTAGCCTGTCAAAGAGCTCATCCACACGAAGTTCCTACAGCAGATCAGGGACCAGCGAGTCCAGCAGCATCAGAAGCACTGAAAAGTCCAGTATAAAAAGCAGGGGAGGGAGCTCTCATGGCAGAGCAAGACGCTCCAACCAGAAATCTAGCAGCTCTACTGCATCAGGCAGTGACAGGGACACGAGCTACAGGAAAACTTCAGGATCCAGCTACAAGAGCAAAACCTCCTCCGCCAGCGTCGGGATAGAAGACACCATAGAAGAGGTGTCAGAAGAAGAGGAAGAAGCAGATGAGACAGCAGATAGTTCAAGCAAGGCAGCTTCTAAAACATCTGCAAAACCTGGAGAGGGCAAGAAAGGGAAATCAGCTGTCAGTGGTGAGGAGAGCGAGGAGGAGAGCGCAGAAGAGG
Source organism: Corapipo altera (assembly GCF_003945725.1). Classification (NCBI taxonomy): domain Eukaryota; kingdom Metazoa; phylum Chordata; class Aves; order Passeriformes; family Pipridae; genus Corapipo; species Corapipo altera. The sequence goes on from NW_020885296.1 coordinate 4,013, forward strand.
CTGACACAGATGGTAGTGACAGGGAGGAAACTCTCAGTAAGAATGAATCTTCTGGCCTAGAAAGTGAAATCAGTGGGACTTCCAAAGGTCCCAACGTGAAAAAGGGAAAAAAGGTGTCCCAGGAACAGAGTCAGTCTCAGTCAGGTGAGAGCCTGGAGACTGGAGTCACAGAGTCAGAGGCTGCGGGGGATTCCACGTCCTTCTAAAGAGGAGTGACAGTAGGTGCATGGTTTGCAGTGAGCAGTGGGTTTGTTTGCTGTGCCTTCTGTGTGGTCTTTCTACTGACTAGAGATAGCCAAAGAGAAAAGGGCAAAGCTTATTGATTCAGCTTTTGACTGTCTTAAGGATGGAACTGTAGAAAACCAAACTGTCTGAGAGGAATATACATGTTTTAGATAGACAGAGATATATATACACACACACACTAGAAATAAATACTTAGTGATTCATGGTGGATAAAGATTAACTTTCATGGAGCAATGGCAGGAAGAAGTGCTTTATTTTCCTGCTGATTTCCATAATATAGATGAAGGTGCATTGTGATGATTCTTAGGTTTATCCCTTTTGCATCACACACGTCATGGAGCAAAGGAAGTTCGTGTTCTGCAGTGGCTGTGACAGAGCTCACCAAACCTGAGGGCACAAACCCCGTGTTCGTGCATGGGTCTGACACAAAAGGGAACACTGCAGGAAGGAAGTGGGGCAAAACATGGGATTCAGGGGAGAACTGGAATGATGAGGATGAAAACATTTTAAAATCACACATATTTTCACCTCACAATGCCCTCCTATACATTTGCTCATCTTCAGGTGAGTTCTCTGCTGGCAACGTCAGCCCTGTTGGCAGGCAGGACAAGGGAAACTGCAGCAAAGAAACACTCCCAAAACTGCAGAGTATAACTGGGAGAACTGGGATTGAACTGGTTCTGGATCGTGGGATTCAGGTTGCAAACACCAGTGATGCACGAGACAGGGGTGCAGAGGGAGGGGCACCCAGTGAACTGGGTCAGGAAAGGAAGTGGATCACATTTCCAGACCTCTGCCCTTCCTGCCTAACAGTACAGTGATTTCATTTCATTTTATTGAAACATCTAGTTTAACATGGATTCAGGATCACTTGCCTGCTCCTCTGCATTCCCATACAGCACAACGGTGTAGCTGCACAGGGTGTTTCAGCAGGACTCCTGTTTAAACCAGGCAGTCTTTTCATCCAGCAGAATATGAAGAAAATTGTATGTCTTTGCCAGGAACAATGGGAATAGGCATCAGAGTCCCAATTTGTACCGAGTGTGACTCCTCAAAAGCTTAAGAATAATCACCACCCCTTTGTGCCTTGCATGATTTTCTTTCTCTAAAAACTGTCATTTTTCAGGTTCATGTGTGTTTTGCAGTGGGAGTTAACTGATGGTATCTGCTGATAGTGTTTGCATCATTAATTCAGGAAGGGTAGGAGCTCATTTCAATGTACTGCAAGGAGACATTTATTTTAAAAAGATCAATTATAATTAAAATAAGTAGTGGGGTTTGTGTAATCACTCCATGGTAATCACTATTAGTACAAAGTCTCAGCAGCGTGGAAATTGTTTGCATTAATTCTTAAAAAAAAAAAATATAAATTAGATAAAATCTGAAGTCTTGTTTCTCCACCATTTTCCATTTAATAGCCAAGCATCTCCATTGATTCCACCAGACTGGAACTGGCACAGAGCCTTATATTGAGCCTTTCTTTTTATAGCCAGCCAATTTTGCCAATGTCGTGCCTGAGAATTTCCCTTGTGGAGGTCCCGAGCTTTTCTCTGCTCGATGTGTTGTGCATATAAAGCAGAGCTGCTCAGTGCCATTTCTGCACTGAATCCACAATGGAGTCATGGAAGAAAACTTCTAAGGCCTTCCCAGAACTTACACATTAGAGTGGTTTCTTGAAAGTGTTGCCTCTGCAGCAGCTTCCTCCTCAGCGCCTTCCAGCTCCCGTGCACAGCCCAAGGTGCACAGACCGAGTTAGGAAAAATTGATATGAGTTATTAATTACTTAACAGATAGAAAAAAGGGCAGGGAAACGTAAGAAGTGGTAGGGGAGAGATGTAATGACTTTTCTGTTTCTCGTCAAACAGTGGGCCAAAAAGAAAAGGATCAAGTTGATAGTGGACCCGGAGTACGAGACCAGCTCCACGGGAGAGGACAGCGCTCCCGACTCGGGCCAGAGGAGCCGGCTCAGCAACCCCAGCGTGCAACCCAACGTCAACGGGAACATCTACATCGCCCAGAACGGCTCCGTGGTCAGGACCCGGCGTGTCTGCCTCGGCAATAATTTAAAAGCCACGTCTCCGGTGAGGCTGGGGAAACAGTTCAAGAAACTGGACAAGCTGGCGGTGACGCACGAGGAGAGCGTCCCACTGAACACGTTGTCAAAGGGACCTGCTCCCAGTGACAAAATGAACACAAGACCTTGCAGTGTCTCCTTTGCTGCCTCTACTATAGGGGCCGAAAATATAGTAACAAAGCCCGGGGGGTCCAAAATTAAAAGCACAGAAGAGCAGGAATCAGTTATTGACCACGAGGATGTCAAAGAGCCCTTGGAGTCGCACAGTGAACACACACAGTCAGACGAGGAGGAGCTCTGGATGGGCCCTTGGAACAACCTTCACATACCAATGACGAAACTGTGATTTTAGTTCCTTTTTTTATTTTCATTTTTACTTCGGTTTATAATAAACTGCGCTTTTTATTGTTACCCAGGGGAGATGTCCGAGGTTTGTGTTGTGCACATCCATTGTCTACAAACGGCACGCTTTAAACTCTCCAAAACACAATTTGCACTCACATTTGTACCGAATAATTGTCCTCCCCACCAGCTCTTTTGACAGGCTCCCATTTCACTAAACAACCCTTGGTTTAAATTAATGAGTTCTTTTGGATCTGGATTTCTTGTTTTAATAAACAGTAAACTACTAATAAATGCACAGCACCATTTGGTTCACTTTTCAGACAGTTCTATACCTGCCTAGCTTGTTTTTCTGTATGGTACTTGTGGCTATACTGTTTAGATTTGGAAATTGTCTATTTATGTTCGAGATTTATTATCCAGAGCTCTGCATTCTGAACTCAGAGTAATAAATTAAAAATAAATCCATGAAAGTCAATGGAGCAAATCCTCGGCTGGCTTAAATTTGAGTAAGAATTCCAGAGTCGATAGGGATAGAGCAGTTCGTGCAAACAGAGCACCTCGCTCAGTGCCCAGCTGGAAAACGTGTGGAATCAGAGTTCCTGAAATTACAGCACTTGCCACGTAGAAAAGCAGAACAGAAAATGAAATCAGATAAAAATTGCAAAGAGGAAGGAGATGTGTAGCAATTAATCATATTCAGAGCTACCTGGCCGTGGTTTGTTCATTTTCTTCTGTAAATGAGCTCGTTCCAATTTTCTTCTCCAGTCAATTTTTCATCTTTTCATCTCTTCCCACATCAGTTCTGTTTGCTTCTTTCTATGGTCTTTAGCTGCAGTTTTTATGCTCCAGCAGTAATTGTCATCCTATGGCTATATTCCCACGAAATAAGCCGGGATGATACACGAGCCTGGGTGATAGAAGTAGACATTAAAGAGTAATTAATAGGAAGGGGATGGATCCATTTCCAAGCCCAGCTGGCTGTGGGGTTGAGCGGTGCAATCACCATTCCACTCCCATAGTGGTGAACATAAACCTGCTGAAAAGACAAATGGATGGCAGGGGGAAGAGGATAAAAAGGGAATATTTTATGAGGGTAATATGCACAGACAGATCTGTGAAGGGCAAAGGGTGTCAGAACACACACGCACAGACAATCATTTCCCAAACTTTCAGTGCACATTACTTGGAAAATACACACCATAAATTTGGGCACGTGCTTCTGATTTCTGTTTGTACCTCAGGGTAACGAGTTGTTGTGTCACAGCTTGAACAGGGAGCTGAGAAATGCCCCTGTTTGTAGTCACCAATATGATATAAGACAGAAGAAGTGTCCTGTTGTGTTGTGCCAACTTTTTTTCAGCATAAGATCAAACTAGCTGCGGGAATAATATGGATTGTTCCGGAAAGATTGGAAGAGTCGACACGTTCAATCAGTAAGGAAGTGATTGGTGTCATCCTTCTTCCCCTGTTCTACAGCTGAAGCTTCACCACAAGATGTGGGTGAGGATGGTTCTGCTCTGGCAGGAAATGGACTTGTGCTGCTGTGCTCGTGTTTGCTGCCCCTTTTCCACAGGTTCTCCTCCTCCAGACCCCTCGGGATGTGTGTCTTTAGGAGCCGTTCGCATGTTCTGCCGATGTAAACGTGACCTTTCTGTCAAATACCTCCCTCTCCAGCTGAGGTTTCTGACCAAATATTTTGAGCAATGGTGCTTGTTTTTAGGCATGAGAAATGCAATGTAGCCTATCACACACAAGGGGAAAACAAAAACCACCGGGTGTTTCTTTTTCTTAACTCTTTTATCTTGGCATATTTGCACTTGGTACGTAACAAAAAAAAACAGCTGTTTGGAATTTAGCTGGAGGCTGGACATACACATAAGACTGATGGAAGAAAGAAAAAAAAAATCTATTCTTTGAAATAACTAGTAAAATGTTCTATTTTACTCCTGTTTAAGATACTGTTATTATTTCACTCCCTGATTTTTGTTGCAGAGTCTGTCACTTCTGTTCTTACTAATATTTCAATGTGCTTTGGAGAGAAACATTTTCTCCCAGCTGCTCTCAATTTTCTGAGGGAAAACCAAGTTGTTTCTTTATTTCTAGAGACTCAGAACTCTACCAGCTGTAGCTCTGAGAAGGATCCTCAGGCTGGACACTGGTGGTCAGTAGTGCTGTCCGTGCTTCTCGGAGGCTAAACCCCTCAACACCATCTCCTTTGTGCTGTCCAAGCACTGAGAACCTTTCCCACAGTGCAAAGAGCATAAGAAATTCCACTTTTTCAGCAGTGGGAGGCTGTGTTATCTAAAATTTTAGCTCGATTGTAGCTAAACTTTCCAAAGCACTGTTGGCTTTGTAAAATCTTTCACGCGTGGGTGGGAGGGGGTGGGTGTATTTTTTTTTCTTTTTTTTATTTTCTGTGGATGTAATCCTGTAAATTAATACAGAATTCCCAGCTTTGCTTTCTGGGGATGGCACGCTGACAGAGTGATCCAGTCAAAAAAGTCACTCCAACTGTCCCTTTGGGAAGCCAAGCATCAGCACTGGCTTTGGATACAGTAAGTTGAATAACAGATCTGTGTCTGGGGGTATAATTTACAGCTATTTAACCACTGAAATTTGTCAAGCTGAGGCAAAGCACGAGCAGCTTCCCCTGGGTGGCAGAACTGCTCGCTGGCTGATGGATCAAGGTGATAATCATCAACCCTGCCATTGATTTAATTTGGACACTCCTCCAAGCAGGCACTGAGGATTCTGAGGTTTAGCACAGCACCTGCTACGTTTTCACTGGGAGGAGGATTCCAATGACCATTTGTGGGGCTGTGTAATTCCCACTGGGAGGCAGCACAATAGAAAATAGAAATAATTTTGGTTTCTCCTTTCTGTATATACTACAATGGGCAAGACTGTAAAGCCCCACAGTTCTATCAGGGACCTGCTGGGAAGCTTAAAATATTTCTGTATTAATGGTGAGTAGTCCTTGCACCCAGGATTTGGTGTGAGGGCAAGGACAGTGGGGTGGTGGAGGGTGACATGTGTCTCTGTCTTGGTGCCTTCTGCTGCCAGAGATGTCCCAGCACATTCATTCAGCATCCCCCCACCAAGGACTGAATCCTTCCAGAACCTGCTCATGTAGCTGGAAAACTTGCCCAGTCAGCAAAATGGAAAAGTGCTTGGGGAAAAAAAAAACTGAATTTTTAGCAATGGGAGAACAACACCATCCTGAGACAAATTTCAGCTTTTATGGTGGACAAACACATAGTGGGAATGGGCTGTTTTAGACCAGTCACAACCTGCTGACCCCCCAAATGCTGCACGAAGAAATGGGGTCTTGAAGACACACCTGAAGGACGGGGCCATCCAGGGGGACCTGGACAAGCTCGAGCAGTGGCCCCTGGGAATCTCAGGAGGTTTAACAAGGCCAAGTGCTGGTGCTGCCCCTGGGTCAGGAGAACCCCTGGGATCAATCCAGGCTGGGGATGAGCAGATGGAGCAGCCCAGGCAGAAGGCCCTGGGGGTGCTGGTGGGGCAGAGGCTGGAACTGCCCCGGCCCAGAAACCCCCCGTGCCCTGGGCTGATCCCCCAGCGTGGGCAGCAGGGCAGGGGGGGATTCTGCCCCTCTGCCCCTCAGGGGAGACCCCCCTGCAGAGCTGCTCCAGCCCTGGGAACAGCACAGCAAGGACATGGAGCAGCTGGAGCCAGTCCAGAGGAGGCCCCAAGAGGATCAGAGGGCTGGAGCAGCTCTGCTGGGAGGAAAGGCTGGGAGAGTTGGGATTGTTCAGCCTGGAGAGGAGAAGCTTTGGGGTGACCCAACTGTGGCCTTCCAGGGCCTGAAGGGAATCTGCAGGAAGGATGGAGAGAGACTATTTCCAAGGGCCTGGAGTGGCAGAACAAGGGAAAATGACTTCCCACTGCCAGAGAGTAGATTTGGATTAGATATTGGGAAGAAATTGTTGTCTGTGAGGGTGGGGAGGCCCTGGTCCAGGTTGCCCAGAGAAGCTGTGGCTGCCCCTGGATCCCTGGAAGTGTCCAAGGCCAGGTTGGACGGGGCTTGGAGCAACCTGGGCTAGTGGGAGGTGTCCCTGCCCATGGCAGGGGTGGGACTGGATGAGCTTTGAGGTCCCTTCCAGCCCAAACCATTCTGGGATTCAGTGATTAGTGTGAAGTTAATTATGTTTCATACAGTTCTGTTCTGCCCAGAGACAAGCCTTAGGCACACTGAATTTTGGCAAACTGCAGTGCCTGGGGAGAATTTATGCACTGATCTAACCCTTCCTGGAGCTTTGCTGGGTGTTATTTGGAAATGAGAGTGTGATCCCTGTTCTTTGTGCAGGGATTCCAGTCCTTCTTTGGTCCCTGGGACCATTAGGGAGCTGCAGGTTCCCTGTCTGGGTGATCCCTCACTGAAAACAGGAAACAAAATTTAAGAACCAAATGTGTTTCATTACTAAATACAGGTTTTCAGGGGACTTCTACATATTAAATAACTTAGAGGAAACTTAATCTCTCTTAATTAACCCCTGTCCAGTGTCTAGTCACTTAAATTTCCCTTCCAGTTTTGCTGGGGAATATTTAAGCACCAGAGTTTATTTTCCATTAATTTAGATTTAGTTATATTTTCTGAGACATGACACACCACCACCAAAAACAATGGAACAATGTGACCAGGAGGCCTAAAAGTTCATCTTCCAACATTCACATCATCTTTTTGGAGTAGGTGTCCTCTGGAAGCCTGGTTGAATAAGGGGTTTGGTTTCAACTCTGTGTGACACAGACCCAAATCTTAAATTTCTCACAGGTTGAGGGGAAAATAAATTTCGTTTCAGCCTGAGGTGAACAGTGTTTAAAATAGGGCTCCCAGGGTACTTTTCTAGCAGACGGAGATATTGATGATTGTGGAGATATTGATTTTAGAATGCTGTTTATTTTAAAATCTGCTCAGAAGTTTGTGGTATTGAAAATATTTGAGAAAAGTAGTTAATGAGGCACTGGGAGGTGAGAGATGAAGTCCAAAAAGTGGTGAGACCTCCTACTCTTGGTGTAGAAATACGGTGTAACCCACCTGCAGGGGCTTTTCATTGGGTTTAACGTGGTGAAGAGATGAAATTCATACATGTGTTGATACTTCTGTGATGTTTTGTGTCTCTGGGGAGATGGGGTCCAGTATTGACTGATCATTTTGATACCTAAGAGGTTTTTTTTTTTAACAAGGGGTCGACTTATTTTTGAACTTATCGAGTAGCAACTTTAAATTAAAACAAGTAGTAAACTTGTTTTAATTTCTCTTCCTTCCCCCTTAAAGAAGATGCAAAAGTAAATGTCTTGCCCAGTAGCCCAGTGAATGTGCTCTTTCTGTTGGGTAGTAGTAGTTTGCTAGAAGTAATTGAATGGCTCTGATTCATATCATGAGTTCTTTTTTTTCTCTCTCTCATAAGTATCTGTGTCCATGCATGTTTCCTCACATGTGATTATCTTCTTTTCTTTCAAGTCTTTTTCTTCTCTACCATTTCCAACAAAGCAGGGGAAAAAAGTCAAAGTCAGTCTTAGAAGAAGGAGACCGTCAGAGAGTTATAAGCAGCTTTGCTTCCCGTGCTATTGAGGCTCACAAGCAATCCAATATCAATGGATCACTGAACAATAACCTCCCCAAATCCTCAAGTAACATTACTTTTTTATCTGATGAGAACCCATTAACCACTCAGAACCCCCTGTATGTGGAAGGTCTCCCTCAGAGTCCCACTGCTGCCGGGTTTCTACGGAAAAGGAACGATACTCTTGATACTCTTTCTCCTTCAAGACTGGCCCTGAGAGAGGCCTCCTTGGGGGGCAGTCACCGGGCATGGACGGTGCCCACTCACCTCACCAGGAGGCACACGCCTGGTTCTCTGAGCAGGCCAGTTATCATGGACCCCATCCAGTGGCAGCAGGAGAGACTCAAAGCCAGGAAGGAAGGAGCTGCCAATCAGGAGAGCAGTGTTGATGTTAGCAGTCCACTCTTTCAAAGACTGAGTGGCCCCAAGTTGACCGTGAAGGAGAAGGCCAGGCAGTTTGAGCAGCAGGCGTTGCAGGAGATGAAGCAGGTGAAATCTCCTGACGTGAAATCCAGGCGGTCGCCGACGCACAGCAGCGCCGTCCAGGAGGGAGAGAACGCCCCAGAGCAGTCTCCTAAAAGTGTGGTTGCTTCTCCTTGCCTTCACTCTTCTCCTCAGTCCTCTCCAACACCTTGTGCTGAAGTAGCTGAAGCGGAGGCCTCCGTGGTCCCCTCTGTGATCATCACTCACCACGACTCTCCTGAAGAACATTCTCCTCCTCCGACCCGCAAACCAACTCCTCCATCTTCTAGGATAAAGAAACCAGTTTGCCAAAGTTTTCTAGCTCCTCAGACCAAAGAAGTCATAGCAAGCATTCCAGATCCACCTAAAATTCCCCCACCCCCCCCGCCACAGCTGCCACCTCCACTGCCACCACCTCCTCCATCCCCTCCTCTGTTGCCACCGCATCCTCCTCCTCCTCCTCCACTCGCAGTTTCTCTTCCTTCTTCTATTTCTTCTTCTTCACCCCCTCTTAGCCCCCGGCTGCTGTCCCCTGCCAAGCCTCCCAGCTCCCCTGCCAAACAGCCAGCTGTCCCCGTGCCGGCCGCAGTGCCAGAGCCTCCCCCTCGCAGGGAGCTCAAAGGGATTCTTAAGAACATTCAGAATTTAGCTGCCATCGAGAAGTCGGTGGCCAACATGTACAGCCAAATAGACAAGAACCACCTGCTGCCCAAGCACGTCTCCAGGCTCAAAGCAGCCGCGCCCCCGGAGCTGCCGACTCCGGAACCCGCGGCCGAGCACAACCAGCAGAACGGGAACTTGAGCTGTGTTGTGGAGGAGCTGGAGCAACGCTTCCCCTCCCAGTCAACGGCACTGTAATGCTCCCAGTTGGATGTTTTCTGCATGGGACCTTTTGACTCTAATGCAGCACACGGTGTCTGCCTCAGACTCTCCAGCAATCCCGACTTTTCCCCTTTCCCCACCATGTATCACGACTTTTCCACCGCTAATCCCCAACTGAGAGACCTCGTCTTTCCTGTTCGCTCGGAAATTTGTAATGTATCCTGTAAACCTACAAGTTGTTTTCTCAGAACTACATCTTGCTGTTCTGCCATGTTGGTTCTTTGTTTACTGAAAATTCTTGGGGGAAGCTGTCCATTTTTCCCCAAGGATTGGTCCCAGCCGGCAGCGGGCTTGGCACTGCTTCACGTCAAGCAGCTCTCACTGTAGGTAATATCAGTAAGATTTTGCTGGAATCTCTTGCTTTGCCCACAAAATGTGCCACCTGGAAGGAACCTCCTGCCATGTGTTGGGTGTCAAAGCAGGCTCAGCCACGGTGAGCTGGGGTATTGGACTGGGCCTGGAGCAACCTGGGCTAGTGAAAGGTGTCCCTGCCCATGGCAGGGAGGGGAATGAGCTGATCTTTAAGATCCCTTCCAAGCATTCTATAATTCCGTGCTGCATCTTGGTATTCCACGAGCAATGACACTCTGCTCACACGCTTTGTGGCGGCTCCAGTCAGAAGAAGGGCTTTGTCTTGATTTCTCAGCAAACCTGGCTGTCTCCCCTCCTGTTACCCATGTTCTGCCTTCCATTTCGGTTTTTTTTTTTACATTGTAACTGCATGTTGAAAGTTTTTATTTTGTAAAGTCCTCTCATGTACAAACAATTTGTTGGTTTGTTTTTTATTTTGCCATGTGCATGTTGTTGACGTCTCCCTTGAGCTTTACAGCTGAAACATCTCACCTGAAATTGTAATAAAGTCACTCTGATTAGTGTCGCCAATTACTTGTAAAAATCCATGGAATATGGATTTACTTACTGGCTTTTTTGCTCACAGTCATCTAAATCAGATCTTTACATTAAAGATGTCAATTATAATTATACAGATAAATAAATTAGCTTGTCCCTTGAAAAAAAAAAAAAGGTAAGTAAAAACAGCTTGGGCATTTGAATGTTTGGTCCAAGTTGCAAGTTTTCTTTTAGTCCTTTGCCAAAATCTAAAATATTTGCATTTAACATGACGACTTTTAAAAAATACATTGGGAAAGCCAATTACATAAAGGAGCAAAACTAAACCCCCAGTTCACTATCAAATATCGTAATTCTGAGCAAAAAGGTAATGAATTCTTTCTCAGACTGCTTAGAGCCACTCAGCATTTCCATGGTGCTTGGCTTTGTCTCTTGTCTCTTGTTTGTTTGTTTTAAATCTGCAGTTAGGACATGTGTGGAGGCCTCAGGCTCAAACTGCTGAAGGTAGTTTCTCTTTCTTTGTCCCAGAACCAAACTCCATGAATTACATCCCAGCTGATGCATTAGAATTTTTCTTTACTTAATCCTCCTGTTGGGCAGACTGTAGTTGCAAGGTATGTGTAGTAGCTGAATGTGTGAGGGGAAGGATTGTCCTCATCACCTTGTTTTTTGCTGGGAGAGAATCTCTCTCATTTATGGGATGTGCCCATGAAGAAAACCTGCCCTTGATGCTCAATTCTCCAGGGGTGGCACCACTGCAACACCAACATCAAATCCTTAAAGCTCAGCACCTCTTAAGTAGAGAACTTTTAAGACTGAAGAGCCAGAATGGGAAGGTTTCCATGTTTAGTTCTGTGTGTTGGCTGTGGCACAGTGGGAGGTGTGCAGAGATGAGCGTGAGGAATTATTGGGCTACACACATTCAGGGTGGATCAACCCAAAAATTTGAATTAAAGTACCCAAATCCTACTTTAGAGCTCATAGACCCCTAACAGATGCTGTTGAGCAGATCATTGCATCACTGGTGAAATATTAGACAAATAGGGCCTCGTTTTGTGGTGTGCAACAAAAGTGCAGGTGTTTAGTCATCCACAGTATAAACCCCACAAAGGTTTTATATGGCTACAATTATTTGGGGTGTTCCCTAAGCACAAAGAGTGGGCATCACACAGGAGCTCCATTTTAAACAGGTATTTCACTGTATGAGAAGAGTCTGGGAGGGGGTCATGGCAATCAGCTCTTCACTGATGAGGAACACCTACTTTGTCGTTCTGGAAAGTTAAGTTGCAAAGTTTACAAAAACTAGTTTTATTTCCATATAATGCAACCTTTGTGCTCCTGTTGTGGGTTTTTTTGTTTGGTTGTTTGTTTTTTTTGGTTGTTTGGTTTTTTGGTTGTTTGTTTTTTGTTTGTTTTAATGGCCTTTGTTAAAAATTAGTCTATTAGATCTGGAAAGAAGCTGTACCAGGGAAATTCTGTCCCGCTGAGGTGTCTGGGTGCTGAAGGGGGAATGGTTTTCAACCAAAAGAGGAGAGTTTTAGATTAGATGTTGGGAAGGAATTGTTCCCTGGGAGGGTGGGGAGGCCCTGGCACAGGTTGCCCAGAGAAGCTGTGGCTGCCCCTGGATCCCTGGAAGTGTCCAAGGCCAGGCTGGACGGGGCTTGGAGCAACCTGGGATAGTGGAAGGTGTCCCTGCTCGTGGCAGGGGGTGGAATGGGATGATCTTTAAGGTCCCTTCCAACCCAAACCATTCCATGATTCCACAATACTGCAGTTCTGCAGCTCTACGAAGTATAAGAACCAATAAAGTAGTTGGTAACAAGTTGAGAATATATAATGATATATATTTATATGTATAATTTACCCCTTATTAGCTTGTCTGATTTGGTCAATTAGGGTCCAGCATGACCCTGGATATACCTCTTATCCTTTCATTATCAGCATGATGGGGTCAAGGTTTGAGCAGGAGCAGAGGTGTCATCAGTGGGAAGCTCTTCCCTGCAGAGCTGGAATGGAGCCACGGTGTTAGCACTACTCACCCCCCTTCCAGAGCTGTTCTGCCTCAGTTCCAGCTATGAACTGCAGGAAACCTCCCTTTTAAGAGGCAGGGCAAATGGATAAGTAGCTGTCTCCTCTGAGTAATATCAGTAGTGTTTGGGGGTTGTGATTTTTTTCGTTATGAAATAGGAAAGGCCTGCTGGGGTCCCAGGAGTGGGGGAAATGTTGCTTTAGGCAAATCATGGTTCTTTAACCTGTTTTAGGAGCAAAAGGTTGGCACATTTACACACGTGAATTCATTCTTGTTTCTCTCTCATACTGAGTGCCAGCACTGTCCTATTATCCTACATCCTTACAGGCACCATGGCCTTGCTTCCCATTTCCCACTGAACATTTCTCTGTGACTGACTGCAGGGAAGTCTGGCTGCAAATGTTTATCCAGAAGCAATTCCTCCCTCTGTGGAGAGCTTTAATTCCTTCCTGGAAACAGATGGTGTTGTTTTGACCTTTGCCTTTCTGCCACAGTAGATCCTTGTGCTGCATTGAGTGAAAGGGTATTTTATGTCTTTTGAGCGTTTTTTTTTTTTTTCTCCTAATCATGGCCACACAAAACTCTTAGAGAAGTATCAGCATGTCAAAACCCAGTGTGGTGCTGTTTTTAAGAAAGCTGAGTTCCAAATTTAATTTGAATTACTTATATTATGCTTTTAATCTGCAATATAATGACTATCTGAGAGCAATTAAGAGTAATAAGCTTGTCCTCAGACCTTCTTTCTCCGAAGATTGTTGTAGGCAATATAGAAACTAAATACAGCGTTCCTCAAGTGGGCTTTGAAAAGCCACAGATCATCTTCTGATGATAAATCTGCATTTCAGTTGTTCATTAGTCTTATATTATATAAGTGACAGCATAAATTTAATGCTGATAATCAATTCCATGTGCTGAATATTAATAGGAAACTTTAGAGATGGTGATATTACAGAATTAAAAGGACTTCTACTCTGTTCTTTATTAGTTAGTCAGTGTAATTAGAGACTTCCCCTAGACTGCTGTCTGTGTACTAGGCTAAACCTAACATAAATTTGAGCATTTACCCCTTCCTTCTTAAAAAATGTAATAAAAATAATCCAGCCTTATCCTTAAGAATAATGCCAAGGCCTAAATAAACCGAAACAATTCTAATTTTCTGACACAAAATGTGAAAATAGAGAACTTGATAGACATAAGTGCATTTGTCATGCCCAGGAATGGCTCCAAGAAAATGAATTAAAACAACAACAAATTCCCAATAAGATCAGAAGCACAAAGCCTGTGGCAAAATTGCAGAAAAAAAAAAAAAGATAGCAGAAAAAAAACCAAAAACATTTAACTCCCCCCTGCTGAGCAAAAGTTAGGAAGTGAGTAATTTTAATAACAATGTTGGTTCAAGGAATTAGTAATAGAAGCTGCAGGGCAAGTCCTGAGTGGATATGGGAAGTCCAGGAGTAGAAGAGAAGTTGTTTCACTGCCTGAGCAGATGTGGGAGGTAACAGAGTCTCCCTGGGGATGGTCTCTGTAGGTCTCTGGGACAGCAGGGAAGGGCAGGACCTCTCTCCCAACCCCCCTGTTTCCCTTTGCTGAGTCCCACTGGATGCACTGGCTCTCTGGCTCTTGGGGGTCTCTCCTCATCCATTTGCAGTCTAAAGCACGGAAAGCTCCCAAAGTTTCCCAGCCTTTCTCATGCAATGATCCCTGTGCCCAGAGCCAATCCAAAGAAAAACATATTTGGTATTATAGATACAGATTTCTTTTCATGCCAGTTCTAATTGCATTCTCTTTTCACCTCTCCCCAGCAAGAATGGCCATGTGCATCTTTGTGCAGGTTCACAGAATTCTACTAACTGTTTTTTTTTCTTTTTCTGACTTCTAGGCGAGGATATGCACAGCAAGAGGTGAGGCTGCACCTGATTACCTTTAAAATATTCATTACACCAACATGGTTGTCCCACACAGTCTTTGATTGTGGGCAGCAGGTCCAGGGAGGGGATTCTCCCCCTGTGCTCTGCCCTGGTGAGGCCACACCCGGGTCACTGTGCACAGTTCTGGTGTCCCAGCATCACAAGGACATGGAATTGTTGGAGCAAGTCCAGAGGAGGCCACCAAGTTGCTGAGGGGACTGGAGCACCTCCCCTGTGGAGACAGGCTGGGAGAGCTGGGAATGTTCAGCCTGGAGAGGAGAACATTGTGTGGAGACCTCACAGAACCTTCCAGGGTCTGAAGGGGCTAAAAGGAAGCTGGAGAGGGGCTGTTCATCAGGAACAAGGGGGAATGGCTTCAAGCTAACAGAGGGGAAATTTAGGTTGGATATTGGGAAGGATTTGTTCTCTGTGAGGGTGGGGAGGCCCTGGCACAGGTTGCCCAGAGAAGCTGTGGCCGCCCCTGGATCCCTGGAAATGTCCAAGGCCAGGTTGGACAGGGCTTGGAGCAACCTGGGCTAGTGGGAGGTGTCCCTGCCCATGGCGGGGGTGGGACTGGCTGAGCTTTAAGGTCCCTTCCAACCGAAACTATTCCATGATTCACTGTTGGGAAACTCATGGCAACTGAATGCTTTGGATGCCAGAAATATAAAGTGAATCAAAAAGCTGATGAGACGTAAATTCCCTGGGGGCTGATATCCCACATGGCACAGGTGTGACATCCAGGCTGGAAGACTGCTGCTTAACAAGGTGCCAGAAGCAGTTTCCCAAGGAATTCCCTCCACACTTGCTGTGTTTTCTGAAGTCACACCTAATCCTCTTCTAAGAGTCAGGAACTGGGCTACTCACACCTCCCCTGCAGCTCAGTGGGCTCTGTTGCTCTTGCAGCACCATTTTCTTCAGCAATGAATAACAGGGAGAAGAGTTTCCTTCAGAACAATCTCATTTAATAATTGGCAAGATCCCCAAAAATAAATTTCTGTCATAAAGGTTGATATTTACTGATTTTCTTCCTCCCTTTGCAGAGCTGGTTTGTGTCTCTTAATTCAGTTACAGACCTTAGACCTCTTGGTCTCTGATAGAAGTCCTTGAGTTAAATATTTTAGAGAATCACCCCATAAACTGGGGATTTGAGTTTATATTAGGCAAAGGAAATGGTGAACTGTAAAGGGATTTTAGTACATGAGGTGCTTGGCAGTGTTCTCACAGGGAGGATCCAGTGACTGCCATAAAAAACCTCTGAAGGACCCGTGGTTTTAGCATTTGTTTCCACTCTTAAGCACCAAAGACCTGCAGTTTAATTGTTACTGCCTAATTAACCCCTTTCTCATTTTCTTTTGTAGCAACAGCAGTTGCTGAGACCTTCTCTTCTCAGACCAGAGGTATCACTATTTTTCATTTTTTTTTGATTATTCCCTAAGTTTTTAAATGGTTTTTACATAATTTCCTGATAAAAACCTGTCTGTCTCAGGTAATTTTTCCCCCTGGCTCTTGGAGAAAAAGGAAAGTTCTGGCATTGTAACCCTATTTATGTTATTTTAATTAAATATCCTAAATTTACTGCATCTTGGTATTTTCAAGGCCAGGTTGGATGGGGCTTGGAGCAACCACGGGGCTAGTGGAAGGTGTCCCTGCCCATGGCAGGGGGTTGGAACTGGATGAGCTTTACTGTCCCTTCCAACCCAAAGCACTCTGGGATTCTGTGGTTTTCCCCATGAGCATCTTTCAGTGACTGCCATGGACTTCATCACGCAGACTGAAAGCTTTCCCAATTCCACATTTGCAGACAGAGAAATTTCCTTGCTCTCCCACTGCAATCTGATTTTTTTCCGATGTCAGTCAGCTGCTCATCGATTCCTGTCCCTGGAGCTGAGCTGAGCAGTTGCCCTGCTGAGGGACTGGAAGCATCAACACACTGCTGGGAAGGGTGAAGGCAGCTCTGGATTACAAACCTTTCTGTTTCAAACCTTTCAGCCCCAGAGTTGTTTCCACAATAAGCAATAGAGCAAATGTGAGATGTTGCTATCGCGTGATATAGAATAGGGATGGTTTCTGCAGTCACTGGAAGTAATTACATCGTAAGTAATAATAATATTGGTAATTGCCTTTGTGCCTTTTTCATCAGACATCGCTGTGTTTGACTGTTTACACTCACTCAGTGTTTCTCTTTTACAGGAGCTAAGTATGGAGTCTGGAATTGATCCAGGGCAGGAATACTATGGGCAAGATTACTACAGTTATGAGCATGGGTATATTTTCATTTTCCCTATTTACTTCTGAAAATGCTGCTTTTCCAGGCTGGTGATGTTTATTATTACAGCAGCTAATCAGGAGGCTTTCCTTCACCTCGGGATTACTTTAATCTTTGTGTTCACAAAAGCATGCACTGACAAAAAAACTCTTTCCAGAAGTTAAGGGGGTGTTTGATAACTCCTTGCTTCTTTAGCAATCTCATTATTCCGCTTGCAGAGTGTGCTCCCATCTATCATGCTGCTTTTACATTTGTGCTTTGGTTATTTCGTGTGTTTCTGCTGTCTTGGAGATTAATTCCCATCACCTCTTCCCCTTCTGAGTTCAGGGATTAATCCTCTCTGGTCTCTGTTCCCAGCCAGCATCTGGCCTTTTAAATTTCCCTCGAAAAACATCATCCTGCCTTGTTCTGAGAAAGCCCATTTGACTACAAGCACCTCAGGAGTGCTGGCCTTACGAGGGATTCTCCAGAACTGATCCCAGGGGACCTGCTCTTTCATTCCACAGTTATAAAAAAGATCCCCCAAGAAATCAGGTGGATGGAAGGAAGGTCATTGCACTTGGGGGGTTCTTGACTGATCCCAGAGACCTTGCCATTCTGGTCTGGTCATAACAACTTGTGGCCAGTTGGAATAAAAAGTTTGGGAGTGTGTTGCCACTAAGGAAAAAGGAATAATTATCTTCTTGAGGTAGAGAGAAAGGAGAGAAGTTTTCATCCCTTTGGGATGTGAGCGCGTGCACATCGACAGCCAGGCCAGGGAGGGGATTGTCCCGCTCTGCTCTGACCTGGGGCGGCCTCACCTCAAATATTGGGGCAGTTTGGGGCACCCCAATATAAAAGAAAGATATTGAGCCATTAGAGAGTGTCCAGAGGAGGCAACCAGGATGGGGAAGGGCCTTGATTTGAAGCTGTGTGAGGACACTGAGGGCACTTGGTGTGTTCAGCTGAAGAGGAGACTGAGGGGAGACCTCAGTGCAGTTCCAACTGCCTGGGCAGGGGCAGAGGAGGGGCAGGGACTGAGCTCTGCTCTGGGGGGACCAGGGACAGCACCCAGGGAATGGCTGGAGCTGTGTCAGGGCAGGCTCAGGTTTGATCTCAGCAAAAGGTTCTTCCCCCAGAGGCTGGTGGGGCACCAACCAGGCTCCCCAGGGCAGTGGGCACAGCCCCAAGGCTGCCAGAGCTCCAGGAGGGTTTGGCTGATCCTCTGGGGCACAGGGTGTGACCCTTGGGGCTGCGGCGGTGCAGGGCTGAGGGTTGGACTGGATGATCCTTGTGGGTCCCTTCCAGCTCAGCTGGTTCTGTGATGTGTGATTTCTTGCTGTGTGGTGGGACATGGCTGTGCTGGTGCTCACGAGGTGTCTCTGGCAGGTACGAGCTGCCGCAGTACGGGAGCCGCCGCCGGCTGCTGTCCCCGGCGGGGATGTACGACGAGTACGGGGAGGTGGTGGTGGAGAGCGACGGTGGCTACTACTACAGTCCCCATGGACCCACAGCTGAAGAGGTGAGAGGCTCTGGTGTGCTGAGCCTGCCTCTGCAGCAGGATGAAGCACCACCAAACCTTGTCAGATGTGTGTTATTATTGATTAGACCAGTGTTCCTCACAGACCAGATTAGCGTCTCTTCCATGCTGAGCGTTGTCTGCCTTTCTGATGATCCCTAAAAGTTTGTGTCAGCACCCCTTTCCCTTTTTCTAGAAACAGAAAGGAATTGCCAAGTTTCTTTGAATATCCACATCTATTTTTCTCCTCAATTGTAGATTTTCAGTTCAAAGAAAAATCCACGTAGCCTTAAGTAATTCCATTTTATATCATTAACCAAATGAGGAGACCTTCTGATGTGTGAAGGGGCTACAGGGAAGCTGGAGAGGGACTGTTCATCAGGAACTGGAGGGACAGGACAAGGGGGAATGGCTTCACACTCAGAGAGGGGAAATTTAAATGAGATATATGGAAAAAATTCTTTACTCCGAGGGTGGGGAGGCCCTGGCACAGGTTGCCCAGAGAAGCTGTGGCTGCCCCTGGATCCCTGGAAATGTCCAAGGCCAGGTTGGACGGGGCTTGGAGCAACCTGGGCTAGTGGGAGGTATCCCTACCCGTGGCAGGGGCTGGAATGAGATGATCTTTAAGGTCCAACCCAAACCATTCTGTGTTTCAATGATTCTGATACTAACATTCCACCTAAAACTGATGACTTTCCACTGAGCAAAGCAGTACCTGAACTCATTATCATAAATTTCACAACTGAATGTAAAAAAAATTTGAAATGTCAGCGGCAACCAGAAGAAAGTGGAAGTAAAGATTCCTTTAAAGAAATAATCTAATTTTCATGAATCCTAGACTCTTAATCCATTATTAAATGAG